>NW_009216147.1:0-75938 GCF_000690835.1 Fulmarus glacialis | reverse complement strand
GGCTTTCCTCTATCTGTATGGGATCTTTTTATAGTCAGAATGGGAATCTAGTGGGAACAGCCGTTCCTCTTCCACCCACATGGAAAAATAAATAGAGAAAAAAAAAAAGGGAAAAAAACCCAAACCAAATAACTACAAACCGCTTGAGGCAAGGATGGGAGAAGGAGCACAGGTTAGAGCTAAAAACAGGAACAGCTGATGTGTGTGGAGGTGATTTAGATAGTGAAATGGCCTAAGGTAGTAAATCAGGTCACCTGCTGAGAGAGCCTCCAGGTGGGCCAAACTTCAGCCACGGGAAGAAGCTTTATACAGGCAGAGAGACCACAAACTGCTTGGAAATAAGCTGAAACAGGGTTGCACAGGATAGAGCCCTGCAGATAATGCCAAATAGAAGGAAGTGAGGAGCCCTAGAGAGGAAAGAGAAATGCATGTGAAACCTTTGAAGTACGTGCAGAACATAAAAAAATGCAAATTGCCCCAGTAAACAAAAGCGAGAACAGTTTGGGAAAAAATCATCCAAAACAGCAGACAGTCAACAGGAGGGAAAGGCAGCCAAGCAGGGAAGCCAAGAGGCTGCAAGAACTGCAGGGAAGCAAATTAAAGTTTCACAGCCTGATCTGACTGCAGAAAAAGAGCATGAGTCCTAAGCCAAAGCTCAGGAGGGCCAAGCCAGAAGGGAGACGAGAGACAGTACTTGTACAATGCTGCCAGGGTATCAGCAAATGAACTCTTAATAATTACAGCGAACTACAGGGAGGGACAGAGAAGCAACAGAGGTGATGGAGTACACGGGGACCATTTACAGTACCACAGCAAGAAGGCAGAGACCAGCAGAGCTCCTTCACCTGCTCAGAGCAGATCCAGTGCAGCGAGGGCATTACATGGATTTTTCCAAGACTTAGAGGTCCTAGTGGCTCAATGCATCTCCTCCAAGAAAGCAACAGTGTTGGGAGGGCAGAGGTAAGATTGTTGGGACTCCCAAGTCAAGATGCTTGAAGCGCGGGTCTAACCCAGGAGCTTGACATGGGAAGAGCTGCCAAGATATCAACTCCATCCAGTCATTCACCCAAAACCTCCCAAAAGCTCATGCACTCCACTGCTTCTTGCCAAGAAGCCTCAGGCAGATTTGCTCCCCTGCCTGGCTCCTCTGCTTTGCTCTGTTCTACCCAACTTCACCAAGTGGCCACCTGACTGCAAAGGCTCCTCCTCACACCTCCAGATTTAGCTCAGATCTGAGAAGCTCAGGTGACACCTTTGGAGTGTAGCTGCTGTTCTTCCCAGTGAATTTTTAGCCCTTCAGTAAGAACATCCCCAGCTGTAGTTCTCCTATTTTTCCATCAGCTGATTGAGACCTCAAACAAGCAGTAAGTATAGTCCTGTCTAAATGAACTGCTAACCCCACGCAAGTCTGCTTTTCCCTCAAGAGCCTATTACCAGGTGTATGCCCCTAAAACACACAGGCTAATTTAGCAAATTATTAAACAGCAAAGAGTTAATGTATTTCTTGTCAAGTTAAGCCCCAAAACCTGGCCCTCCTGGTGTGCCCAGGCACTGTGTCCTCAGTGGTTTTCAGCACCAGGTTGAAGAGAAAAATGTTCCTTCACTCAGACAGATTTCTCCAGGGTCAGCCACCTAGGACCCACCCCAAGGCTGATCTCCAGACAGTCCTGGACCTGTCATCAGTGTGGGACCAGGGCCCTGTTTTGAGATACAACCCTCTGCCAATCCATTTGCAGCACAGCAATATGTTGCTCTCTCTGCACAGATCCCACATTTTAGGTTGCAACCTCTGTGTGAGGCATCTCCCTCAGGGCTCCTGCCCACCCACAGCTTGTCCAGGTGGATCCAGCTCCTGGCAGCTCCTGCTTTAGTCAAAGGGGAGGGGACAGCTAATGGAACAAACTATTCCCCCAGGAACTGATCAATGGTTTAAATTACCACTAACCCCATCCCCATCAGCTGATGCACACATAGCTCCATCCATGTGTGCACCAATTCCCATGGAAGGAGACTTCCATGAGCACTCACCACGTGCCTGCTTTTCAACATCAGCACTGTTTGTATGAAGCCAAATACGCAGAGCAGCACTCTCCTTCCCTGACTTTGCAGCATCTGGCTGATCAGCAAAACGCTGATGAGAACGGCAGATGAGAAGAGCAGAGGACAGAGAAGATCTGTGCTGCTTAACAGTCGGAAGCAGAGAAGGAGACAACATGTAGATAGAAGCAGGAGAGCTTCCCTCTGCAGAAATAAAATGAACAGCCATGTAGTAAGTGCAAAGAGCAAGATTTCCTCTCATTTTTTTCTTCCAGGAACTGCTGTCCTCATCCTCAGGCTTCTTCTCAGAGTTTGCTCAATGAGAGTGCTTGGAACAGGGAAGCTCCATTGACCTGCTGGCAACATGCCTGAACAGAGACCATGCTTAGACACTGCTGGACTTTGCTACAGCTTCTGCCCCAGCTACAGCAGGTTCCTGTGAGTATGAGCTGCCACAGCCACCCACCACTGTAGCTTAGGGTCACCACCTTAGAGATGATGACCACGGGAACCAGTGGGCACCAAAGTGGAGGTTTGGTCACTCATTCATGGCTTCTGAGGCCAGAAGGACCATTGTGATCACACAGGCTAAACGTGTACTGTATGTTCGGCTGGGGTGAGCCTTAAGCTTTGGCTCAGCCAGTGGCTGACTGCCACAGTGTTCAAATTAGGCAGAGTCCAGTGCAGGACTCAGCTGGGGAACAAGACCAGATGTACGAAAAGGAGACAATATTCAGTAATGGAGATGATTCAGGCAGAAGAACACCTCCCAGCTACATAGCCCTGATTGCTCTATCTTTATTCTAAGCAGAGCCATTTGCCTATGAGTGCTGGGTTCATGGGTACCAGCTTTCACAAGCTATTGCAGAATTCATTTTGGTGAAGAGGGTACAAGTAAAGGAGCACCCACTCACTTAGGCACCAGCTTTAGTTGGAAGGAGGTGTCTAAAGACTTTTGTGGCTTTCCACCTGCAACCAGTGTCTCCCCCTCTGTGAGCTCCTCTACATTTCAATTTTATTGACTGTTGCTTCTTACCAATATCCTGCCTTTGTCCAAAAGACTGAAAGAGCTCTACAGTGTTAGAAACCTTCTCCCATACAGGCCTTAAAGAACAGCCTGAGCTGCACCCCAGGCTCCTCTCTAAAAGACAAAGTAGGCAAAATGGCCTTGAACCTCCCATCCTACGAAGGTTTCCCATAGCTTTATAAATCTGTTCTCAACCCTTTCTTCTTCACAGCCTGAAAACCAGCACTGGTTCATGTGTGATGCAATGTGTGCAGTTGTGATGGCACCCCAATTTAGACACAGCTTTAAGGTGTCTCTGCCTAGTCTTTTTCCCCAAAATGAGCTCCCCAAAGAAGATCAGTCAGTTCAAGAGTCAGGTATTATTTATAACATGCATTAACTCTTACACAGAAAGAAAAATCAAAGTGACAGAATAGAATTAGATCAGATAGAATAGACATGAAAAGGCTCATTAACAGCTCTCCCCGCCTACAGAGCCCTTGCAAGCGGGTCCCTGCTTCCAGGCTTGCTTTCAGTCAATTCAGCAGCTTTCTAAGTTGCAGCAGACTCTGCACAGTCCTAGGAGGTTTCGTTCCTGGAAGTTTTATCCCTAGGCAGTTTTGTTTCTGTCTCTCTGGAGGCCCAGCTGTTTATCTCAACAGCCCAGCTCCCTGCTGTGGCTTCTTTATGCTCTTCCTCCTGCCTTGCAGTTCAGAAACATCTCTCCCCAGGCAGGCTTGGCTGCTCTAAGGACAGGAGCAATTTCCTCTCTCCTAGGGGGTCTACTTGACCATTTCACTCTTCTTCCAGAGAGGCAAAACATATCAGGAAGAAGCCAACCAAACAAACACTATTGCTTAAAGGGGGAATGCCACAGCCCTGTTGCTACTCCATACTACCACTTATACATGCAGGCGCCATGGGGAGGGATTCATCTTATTTAACTTTCACTATCTTGACACTAGACACTGAAATACGGTGAAGTGGCTCTGGTTTCCCCAGACATCAGAGGAGACACAAGTGTCCCAGCCCTGTTCAGGGCACCTCTCTTGGGTGAATCAACCACCCTCATCTTTCTCCACCATTTAGGAAAAGGACTGGACACAAAAAAGGGGTGACACATCCCACCTCACACCAGCTCTCTTAGCCACAGTGCTGCCCAGGGAGCTCAAAGCAGATGTTTTCTGTCACAAGCCCAAGTATCTCTGAGAATCACTGCTTACCATAACACACTCCTCCCTCCCCTAAGTGTGACTGATGCTTTTCTTTCCTCATACAGCAGGCAGAAATATTTGTTTAAAATATCTGCTCAATGGAAAATTGATTTTTTGTCAAAACAGGAAACCTCCATGGGAAATTTTGTATTACATTTTTCACATTTTTCACTGGAAACAAAATAGGGAATGGGAATGAAAATGTTTTGGAAAATGAGCCGTTATTCTTCTGACTAAACAGAGGTGCTATTTTAGCTGTCCCAGTGCCTAACACCCACCCTGCCCAGCTGCTGCCCCCATCCACCCACCCCACTTCTCAATGCATGGTCCTCCACCTCCAGTGAGCAGCTCCATCTCAAAATCTTCAGTAGAAGGACACCACTGTTCAGATATCAGCCCTGGGAAAGTGTCCACGCTCCCACTCTCGTGTGCGCACAGAGCACACCCCTGCAAAATCCTCCTTCCAGCACTCCTCATCTCTCTCTGCCAGGCATCCTCACTGCATTCCCACTGTGTCTGGACTAGTCAGGGATCTGCGATAGCAAAGAAGCAGAAGGATGCTTTCAAGCTGAGAGTGAAGCTCTCCAACCAATATAGCCAGAGAAGATGTTGACCAGAGGAGCTGTCACTAGGGTCCAGGGGAAACAGTAGAAGCTATGATGGGACATGGATAAAGCTAGTATGGGTATATAAAAAGATCTGATAGCAGCTGGAGAAAGCCAGGAGATGGTCAGAGCACCCTTCTCTGGGACCTTCTGCTCACCTTCTCCTATCCTGGAGCTCCGAGCATGTACCCCGCCTCATCTCAGAAGCCATGCATTACCTCCACAGTCGCCTTCCTCTAGGACAAGCTCAGCCTCCACATGCTGCCAACTTCACTGCCTCACTGGCTGGTGCAAGCTGGTGCTCTGTTGGCATCCTGGGTGCGTCTTGCTTTCCTGGACTTGCTTTCCTAGTGTCTCTTCACCATACCATCTGCAGGTTGGGCATGGGGAGGGGACTGCTTTGCATGAATCCCTTCCTGACAGCAGGCTCACACAGACATACTCCAGAAAATAAAGGAAAAATTAAGAACAACCTTGAAGGGAAGGGATTAGGCAAAGCACACTTTGTGCTTTAAATGGGCACTCACAAAGTAGACTGACTTTAGTTTGCAGTAGCTTAATTGAGGAAATGGATTAAGTTAAATCCTGAAAACATTCCTTGTACAGAGAGAGCACCCCACAACATGCTTTCCTCTGCCATGGTGTCCTGTAGCCCATCCCTGAGGTCACTGTCTTCATCCACCAGTGCCTCAGGGGTAAATGCTGCCCACCTGATACCAGCTGCAGGTCAGCACCTCTGGTTTATGTGACTGTATTTCCCAGGTCTCCCTGTGCGGAGGGGGTCTGCTGTCCTGCAGCAGTGCTGGGAGGGAAAGGTCTGGCATCAGCGTGCTGGGACAGCCAACACATCTTGGGACTGGGCACGGCTGATAGAGCTGGCCAGGGAAGAGACATCTCACATGACAGGGAAAGGCAACTGAAAAAAGGAGGTTGTCAATTGAGCCAGCAAGGGAGTTTGGGGGGTCCTGGTCAGCAAAGGAGGGGGGAGAGCTGCCATCCCAAAGACACCATGTCTCCAAGGAAGGGAGTGGGGACACTGTGAACTTCTGCCTGTCCTGCAGCATTCTCTGCCCAGAAGAAGAGGGGTCTTTACTGTGGACCCACCTAGGACTAAATGTCTGGTTTATTAGAAGGATAGGGAAAAGAAAAAGGTAATCTGAACCTTCACAACTTGACACCTCTCATGACCCAGGATGCTTTTCAGCCCTTCCTGGGGAAGAGGGAAGTAGCAATAGAGAAGAGAGGGAAGTAGGAGTAAAACCCTCTGGTCTAGTCTGGAGCAGGGAGTACAGTGAGCTTTGCTGATATAACCCAGCAAAGGGCTGGCTCACCTGTGGTATCAAAGGGTGAAATTGAAGGGTGGTAACAAAGGATGAATTTGGGGTTTCTGAATAGGTTTTGTCCTGCTCTCCTGTGTGCCTGATGTTGCTGCATATGGAGGGAGAACAGATACAGATATTTAGGCTGTTGAGTGGAGGATGAGCAGGCATGCATGCACGTGCTATCTATTCTGCTCTTCGGTGAGGAGCTATGATGCTGTCTCTCCAGCCCCTGGGTACCTACATCACTGGCCCAAATATTAAAACTCAGACATTCAATCCTTCCCCCTGCCCCCAGTCTTGGGCCTTGCTTAGCCACAGAATGCTAAAAATACAAACAAACAACCAAAGAAACCCAAAAAACCCAATGGTTTATCCCCCAGTGTTCAAAGCTTTCAGTTGTGCTGTGATAGTGATTTCAAACCTCTCCAAGGCCAGAGGCTTAAAATTTTTGCAGGTTCCTCTGCAAAATAAAACCTGAGAACTACACTTCATAGCAGGATTCCAGGTGCTGGCACCTTGACAAGAATATCACCCACAATAAGATTTGTGATTTAATCCTGGGAGGTGGCATTGTCGCCTCTTAGGCGGTGTTGGCTGCAGTTACCAAATGTGTCTGGCTTTGGTAGGGAGAGCGTGGGGGCTCTTTCCCAGCTCCCCTCACCCTCAGCACCTGCAGGACACCCCGGGTGCTCTTGGGAGTTGCCTGCTGTCTCCTTCACTGGTCAAAGAAGACGTAGGTCAGCCCCCATCTCCTCCCCCTTTCCCTGCAGATTGGGAACCTTTTATCCACCTGGTTGCCTTCCCAGGAGATGAATATTTTAAAACCCTCGTTTTTGCTATTTTACACAAAATATATAAAATGTTAACTATGTGTCAAAGTGTCCTTTTGATGTTTTCTCTCTTCTACACGCTGGGGCTTCCTGGGCTTGAGCTCAGCGATTGATGCAGGAGAGTCCCTTTGCACATCCCCCTGACGGGGACTCCCAGCGGAGGCAGCCCTGGGCTGGCCGAGCCCAGGCAGGTGAGGTCCTCCACTCCATCAACCACAGCTTGTCTGGAGCTGCTGGATATTTCATTCCTCGCACATCTCTCTTGATTTATTTATTAGACTCTTTTCTTGCAGGAATGAAGATCTGCACTTCTGTTTATTATCATAGAACCATAGAATGGTTTGGGTTGGAAGGGACCTTTAAAGATCACCTAGTCAAACTGGCAATGCTGGAAAATGGCCATGATCAGGGAATGCAGCCACCTGCCGAGATGCTTGGAGACTGCCTTTGAGGCATCGCACACGCCCATGTACCAACTTGCCTACTGGGAGGCGAATGTTGCTTCTTATGCCTGTATATAGCCTGGCTCCTGAAGACAAACCATGTAAGAAATTATAATAAATACCATAACTCAGGAATTTCTAAGAAACCAATGGTCCAGCAAATCTAGCTCCTAGAAGTGAGTCATATTGGGTATTACACAGGAAGACCTAAAGTCCAATATACATTGCACTGTGCAAATCTATATCATCAGGACAGATTGATTTCTTCCTGTCCCAGCTGACTATGCGTGAGCCTCTACCCTGAAGCTGGAGACTTGTTAACACACTTATTTTTTTTCTTCCTTAGAAGTACAACTTCAGGCCCTGTTCTTATTCATAAAAAAAAAAAAAAACTCATCAAAGGCAAATATAAAGAGAAGCTGACAGAGTACAACAAAACGGAAAAATACTCAGAGGTCTTCTCTGTACCTCATTTGCTCTGATAAACACCCCTGCTCCCACTCCACCTTTGCAGGGCGACCCCTCCTTCATCCTGACTCCTCCTGCAGATTTCCCCCTCCCACCTCCACATGCGCTCTGATGTCCCCATCCTCTTCATCTCTCAGCCTCTCCTCCCCACCTTCAACGTTTGCTTGTTGAGGTTGCATCCCATCAGTATACAAGTGTCTGGGTCTTTCCCAAAGGAAGAGTGTTTTTCATTCTTTCTGCTGCCACTTTGTCTTTCTCTTCAGCCCTTCCAGGCTCTAACAGTCCACCAATGTCCTCTGCATGGTGTTTCTCTCCTCTAGTACCTGCCCAGGTTCCTGGCACACCTTTGCTCTCCTTGATCCGTTGCCTCTGCTCCCATCTGTCCTCACCTTCTCCTGCCCAAGCTTCCAGGTCTCTCCTTCCTCCTGCTGCTTCTTTGCTTTTGGCTGCTTTAGGATATGCTTGATCTTATCATGCCCTCCCAAGCCCAGCTGTAGATTGTGACCTCCAGGGCTAGACAGGGATGAGTCAGGTCAGCAATTAGTACCACAGGGCTGGTAGGAAGGACCTGGAGAAGGACCTTCAGGCACTGGAGAGCTAGAGTCAGTAAGAGCAATACAGCATGCTCTGAATTGCCTTCCAGACCCCACTAGGACTCAAACACCCACCTCACATGGAGCCACCCACATGTAGGCACCTGCATGTAAATGTCTGCATCTGCAACTGGACCCGGCCCCCAAACTCACTGCCACTTCCCTGGCAGAGCGTCAAGACTGGGTCTCACTGTGCATCATAGGAGGACGACAGTTCATTGCCACTGTAGTGCTGTGCAACATGCAAAGCTGCCTTCTCTAGTGTCCTGCTCTAAGAAGGGCAGAGCCACTTCCAGGCTCAAGTCCTGACCTGCAGATTTCTTGCAGAGCTCATGAGACTGGCTCCTGTAGAGAGTTTCCTGCCAAAAGCAAAGGCATGGCCATGACAGAAGTCACACAGCAAAGTCCCTCATTCGTGCCATGGCCTTTGTGAGCTGAAAGCCAGTAGTGACACATACCACTCATGACTCTGTCCAAATGCACGATGACCCCAGATGTACGGAGCGACACCATGAACCCTAGCAGGCACCCATTAGTTTTTGTGCACAGACGTAAACCACTCTTCTGTCTAGGACTCTCAGAAACATTGTTTTTCAGCTAATTAAAATGGTAGCAGCTGTTAATCATCTGAAGATCTGTCAGCTCTACTGAAGATAGGTGGTGGCTATTTATTTTCAGTGTAATTGTCTTAAAAAACCTGCAAACAGTCATCTGAAAAAAGGAAAGCTGGCCCTTTAAAGATTCCAAACATTTTCTTCTACAGAATATTTGTTGATGGGACTGACTATTCCCTGGCTTCCCCTCTCAGATCAAAGCCTCCAGCTCATGCTGGAAGGATGGTATTTCCAAAGAACCTCCCCCAGAAGAGACCTGCTCACCCAGCAAACAAGCACAGGCACTTCTTGGCTTCACCACTACATCATTAAAGGCTGAAAATAGTGAAGGCCAAACCTTTGCTATCCAGCCATTTTTTATTTTAACTGCTTTATTCATTTGACCACTAAAAAATTCATTACATCTAAAGTTTAATGAGAAATTAAATGGATGGATTGGCTGCTAAACAGCCTGTGTGCGGGTGTGAGCACTGCCAGAGGGGCTGTGGGCTAATGAAATGTTTAATGCTGAGGACTGCAGCGAGCTTGGGCGCAGCAGATGCTGGGTTTGGTATATAAATAAACGCAATGATATGATCTCATGTTCTCTTGACACTTCCCTGAAACCCTCCTCCTCTCGCAAAAAGCTTCAAACTTCTCAGGAACTTCCTGAGTTGAAGGTTGATCTCATACAATATCACCTCCTCATCCTCCATCACCTGCAGAAGTGGTCAGCCCTGGTCAGGACTGGATTTTCTCTCAAATCCAGGCTGACCCTCATCATCAAACTCAGTCACTGGAAAACAGCTGATCTCTTGATATTTGCTGAGAAAATTCTGCTAGTCTCCAGGCTGGCCAAGGAAATCCACTTCAGTGCCTCTCTGACAGTGCTCTCTTCAACTCTTTTGAGCAAATCTGCACATGTTTTGGTTACTTCAGGGTCAGAGCTTTGAACTGTGGTCATCAGGTACCCTGTCTTTCCTGCATTTCCTGAAGGAAAAGTCCAAACAGCCTCAGGATCAAAATATGATGCAAGGAACCACGTACAATTCAGATCTAGGGATGGTCACAATGAAGCAAAAATCTGAGGCAATTACCCCTTAACAGCTCCGTATTGAGCCACGGGCACCAGGCAGGTAACAGGCACCCCAGGAAGAGCTGCAGAATCAGCAGCTTGCATACAGCATCTCAGCTGCTTGGTAACTCACATTTGGGATAAAAGAACAGGATGTGTCCTCAGATCAGATCAAATCAAGGCAATGCCAGGCAATGGCAAAGGAGGTGGATCCTTGCAATCTCATCACTTGCATACAGGCCTGTCAGTGCACCCTTTAAAAATCTTTGGCTTCCTGGCTGGCTCCATGCAGATCACCTGTAGGAAGATGTTCATAAGAAAACCATCTTAGGGGGAAGTACTGCAACCTCAGCTAGCTGCCCTGCTTTTTGTAGGAAACTGGTTCTTTCCATGGGAGAGGAGCTGGCTGGGCCCTGAGATGTGTCCATGTCCTGGAATACCTCTCTGTGGACTACTCAGTTCAGCACTGATATTGTGGTCCAAGAATGTTCAGTGTGTCAAACATGACTCTCCACCATCCAGAGTGGCTAAGCACAGAGCTCCTTGCAGCTTCTTGTTGCGGGTGTTGTGTTGAAGTGCTGTTGTTTTCCTGGCCTCAGTACATGTCTCTCCAGTTTGCACTAGTGGGTGTAAGAGGAGTGTCAGGCTCCAAGAAACTTGGTACATCAGATCTTGCAAGACAACTTGCAAGCAGTGCGACTGAGGATCAGGGCTGTGATCAAGGTCGAGGGCAAGTCAACCATGATGGCATTCACCTTGTGCATGCATTCTGCACAGCAGACATGGCGGGCTTAGTGCTTGTAAGAAAGAGCACGGGTTTCCTGCTGTTTTCAGAAGGGAGACTGCCTTTGGGAGCAGCAGGGGTGTTTGGAGCTTTTCTATTACAGTTCCTTAATCTTCTTGTAAAATTGGCTAGTAGGCTTGAAGCCAAAGGCTTCCCACAGATTCCCAATGGCATCCTTTAAATCAGAGCAAAATCAGAGTTCGTCACTCAGAGAGGGAGAGATTGCACTTGTGACCTTCATCATTGCCTGATGACGTATAAGCCTGCTCTGCTTTTGATGGCAAGCTCCTAAGAGGAGCAGAGAACTGGGGCAGGAGCCCTCCCCACTCTCAGCCCAGAAGGTATTTGAATCTTTCATTATGAGATTTTCTCCCACTTGTTTGTTTGGAGCAGAACCACATGTTCAGAGACTGGTGACTGGATGATCAAACGCCCCTGCTTCCCATCGCCTCATGCTCCCAAATGACATTTTCCGCTTGGTGGACACATAGGACAACAGTCTGGGCACAGCAGAGGATAGGTTAACCCCCAAAGCACTCTGAAAAATTTAGTAATGAGCTTGAGAAAATGGCCAATCGTGAAAGTACCCACCTAAGAAGTAATAATTCAGACTGGGTATATTGGGGGGGGTGTCATTCTTGGGGAGCCACATGTTAGGAAGAAGTTGAGGGTAACTCACTGGCAGGCAGTTAGTTCAGAGTAATTTCCATATATCAAGCCAAAAAGGCAAATAACTGTTCTGAGTTATCAAGTACAAGGAAAGAGTCTGCACCTCTGACTATAGCGCTGGTGGTACTACTGCTGCAATAGCATGTCCCATGCCAGAAGCACACTGATAAACTGGAGAAGGTGCAGGAGGGAATCAGGATAAGGGGTCGTGGACTCTCACTCTGCTTCATTTATCAGAGAGAAGGTCAAAAGTGACTTGATCATTATCTGCAGTTGCCTGCTCAGGGAGCAGAAATCCGATAGCCCAGAGCTCTTCAAACCAGCAAAGATCTAACAAGATACAAAGTGATGCCACACTGAAACTAGCAATAGGGCACGGAAGTCTTAACACGGAGATTTTGAACTAATTTACCAAGGATTGTGGGGGATTCACCAACACTACGAATTTTAAATTAAAGCATTCTGCCTAAGAGATACTGGCTTGAAGCAAGAACCTGTTTGAGGATAACAATCAGCTGTGTTTTCTTCCGGAAATAAGACTAGGGAACTCATCTATGAACGGTAACTTTGCAGAGGGAGGCAAGCTGCAACCTGCTAAGACAGGGGTGTCCACCTCCGCACTGGCTGGAGTGTTTCTCACATCCTACTCTTCTGTGTGGGTACTCAGGGCCTATTCAAAAGGTTAAAGTGCTCTCTTCATACCCGGTACTCCTTTGTCCTGGTTTCGGCTGGTATAGTGCTGTGTTTTGGATTTAGTATGAGAACAATATTGGTACCACACTGATGTTTTAGTTGTTGCTAAGTAGTGTTTACACTAGTCAAGGACTTTTCAGCTTCCCATGCTCTGCCAGGTGCACAAGAAGCTGGGAGGGAGCATAGCCAGTAAAGCTAACCCAACTGGCCAATGGGGTATTCCATACCATATGACGTCATGCTCAGCATATAAAGCTGGGGGAAGAAGAAGGAAGGGGGGACATTCGGAGTGAGGGCGCTTGTCTTCCCAAGTAACCGTTATGTGTGATGGAGCCCTGCTTTCCTGGAGATGGCTGAACACCTGCCTGCCCGTGAGAAGTAGTGAATGAATTCCTTGTTTTGCTTTGCTTGCATGCACGGCTTTTGCTTTACCTATTAAACTGTCTTTATCTCAACCCACGGGTTTTCTCACTTTTACCCTTCCGATTGTCTCCCCCATCCCACCAGGAGGGAGTGAGCAAGTGGCTGTGTGGTGTTTAGTTGCTGGCTGGGGTTAAATTACAACACCCTTTCAAATAGCCATGCTTAATCCCTGCAAGATGGGAAATATTCTAACGTGTTAGAATAGGAATAGGCTGAGTCAGAGGATGGGCAGCGACAGGCACATCACTATGCCGAAAGCAAGGGATGGTGAGAGAGCGCAGTCCCAGCTGCAAGCACAGAGTTGTCCTCCCTCCTGGAGGCCCAAATTGTCCCACCAGGAACATACTATATTTCTTTCAACCTAATGCACGGGCAGAAGAAACCATTTTGGATGCTCCAAGAATCAGGCACTCTGCCAAACCCATTCTCCCATGCACCCTCTGCTGCAGCACAGAGCCCCTTCGCCACCACAGTCACAGAAACACCTTGAAATGAATAGGCATAACATCTTCCCCCCATTAGGAGAAGAAAGATAACATGGCATCCATGGAGCAGACACTGTCTTTTTTTTTATGGAGGAAGCCACAGGGCCCCTCAGGTTGGCTGACAATCTCATTTAGCTCTGAAATCATCCGCATCCTCTGCTATCAGGAAGTGGAGAGAAATGTGGTGGGTATGTCCATTCAGCAGATATATCCCACCATATGGCCAGAGGAATGCTTATCTGCATGCACACACACGCGCAGAGCTAACTTTGGCTCCTGAAAGGCAGCCCGCGACCTTTCTGCGAAGATTTTCCAGGAGCCCCAGGTGGGCAGGGGGTGATGAGTCACTGCTGGGAGCAGCCGTGCAAAGAACATGGGATGCATGCTAGCTCTCCAGCAGGCTTCAGGAGTTTTAATCCTTAGAAATCAAAGGGAGAGTGTCTTCTGAGAAAACCCAGCTTTTAAGGAAAGTAGGGAAGGAAAGGCTTGGGGACCAAAGCTCCTTGTCAGAGAAGAAATGGTAAGGATTTCCTACTGCTCCTGCTGATGTGCCATCTCCAAACCTGCATGAAGCTCTACAGGACAGAGATTTCTACAGCTCATTAACTCTCTCTGGACCAGAAAGGTCACGTCAGCTTTCACTACAACCCTCTCCAACCCCAGCTTGTCTGTGTGCTCTGGGTATTCAGGAAGCTCTCCTCCATGTCAAGAAGTCACATCAGGTCCGTGCACCCCGGAAAAGCCTTTTCCTCCTGACTGGGTGCAGACAGTCTCCTCTGACTGCTTCCCTTCTGTCTATTCTCCATGTCTTCTTAGTCCCTCTGACCCCCAGCAGCACAATACGCAGGATCCCATGATCTGCTGGCACTGGACTACTCAGGAGCTCTTCCTTACAACTTGCCTCAGTCTGCATTACAGGCACAGCCGGAACTTGCCTGGATTTTGGATTTTCACAGCCACCACCAATGTGGAGGAGTAGAGGTGGTCACAGAGTTTGGTTGGGAGCATGACTGAAGGTGTCCTTCCAATGTCTTTCCCGCTTTGTTCCTTTGCTTGGCACTGCTCAGTAGAGATTACGGCACACCATGGGACATCACTGTCAGGTGTGGGCAATACACCATGAGACCACCACTCCCTAGGAAAGGAGCCACACTGGGACCCAAGAAACTGCCTAAGCTTAGACAAGCCTTTGAGCTCGGTACACATATATGAGCACTGACTTTAAGAACAGGAGAAGCCCAGACAACAGCAGACTACTTTAGATGTACTGTGGATTTCTTATTAACAGGCAGATGCAGCTCTGAAATGCAGGGACTGGCAGTAAAGTCTTTACAGTTTTGCCTTTGCTAGTCCGGTGAAATCTGTCCTAAGAGACCACTCAAGGGACCAGCAAAATCATTGCTTCTGTTAGAGCAGGCAGGTAGCAGCAATTTGGAGGTGTTTTGGGACAGTCCCTACAGGCAGTGGGCTGCTTACAAAAGGTTTACTCCAGGTGCCATTTGTTCATGGCCTGTTAGTTTAGAGGAAGCCTGGGGAATATTAATTGCTTGTCAACTCTCTGCTCATGTCTTTCATCCATGCTCACTCTCTCCATCTGCCAGTAAGGCCATCCTCAGCCACATGCTTCAGAAGCCTCCTTCAGCTGCTTCTCCCATGGCCATCTCCATGTTTTCAACTACACAGCGGACTCGTGCCTTGCCTAGATGATGCTACATCACCCTCTCCTGCTCTCTCCCTGTGCCTATGAGAACCAGCTCGTGAGCACTACCTCATCCAGGAGCAAATTCATGAACACCCTTAACACCCTTGAAGCCATGGCTCTTGTCACAGTGCTGCAGCCCCTCTGCCCACCTCAGGCTTTCCCCTACTTATCCCCCTTGCTGGTGTTTCCCTCCAAAATGAGGCTGTGAATCAACAGTAGCAGACACAGCCCATTCCTTTGTGCTTGGGTAGTGCTTAGCTGCACCATGAGATTGTCCTGACATCAACAGTGACAGATACCCCAGCCACTGTTTGGGGTCATAGTGCCAGCTGGGGAGTGCTTTATAACAGGGCTGCCCTCGGGCACTTTATTAAACAGATTGTCTTTGCCATGGTCCAGAGCAAGTCATGAGTACAAAGCAGGACTGTGCAATCCCAAAGTGACATCCAAGCAGAGCAGCACCCAGCCTAGCCCCTGCCCAGACACTTGACTGAGCCCTGAGCAAAGCACCTACTCCAGAGCATGGCCTGTGCAGAGTAAAGCACTGTGAGAAACCTTGTGGCCCTCTACAAGGCAGAGGGTGGTTAGAGCATGTCACCCAGTATATTGTCCCTGGGGCATGCTGAGGAAGCCACAGCAAAGCTGGTCTGGTTCATGGCAGGTATGTGAGTCCTGACAAGCTGCAAAGGGCACCGCACGAAGCCTCACCAGTTCCTGGGACACACGCTAATCACTTGGTGCCTGCAGAAAGCCAGGCAGCACCTCCCCTGCCAGCAGCTGTGTTGTAGGTGTCTGCAGCATACGTGGGCGCTTGCTGAGAAAATGCTTCCTGAGCTGAGTGCCTCCAAGGGTGGATGAAGGGGCTTCAGGCTCCTAAGCACAGGTGTCTCTGAGTGCCCAAGGCAGAAACATGTTCCCTGTCCCCAGGGCTGAGGCAGGTTTGCAGGTGTCCGAAGGCATCAATCAGTTCTGGTGCCTGCAGAGCACCCCTGGGCTCCCCAGGCTGTTCGGCAGGTGAGAGACAGCCAAAGCCAGAGCAACATGCTCCTGGGGCCAGCCTCACCCAAGTCTTCCTGGCCCATGATAGCAGAAGTCTCCAATGATGGGGCTGAGACACACAAGCTGCAGAAAAAGCAGGCAGCCCAGAAAGCTCCCAGCACTGATGTGGGAGGGGAAGGGAGAGATCAGTGTCCAGCAGGTCTTGGGCAGAGGTCACAAATAAGGCATTGCCTGGAGGGTGAGAGCCTGAGCTCAGACAAGGACACACCAGAGCCCACCTCTGGCCTGAACCAGAAAGACTGCAAAAGGGTGAAACCTGGTCTGCTGGATGAGGGTCTCCAGCAGCAACTGAAATCCAGCAGCTCCTGCTGGCTTGGATTTGCTTGGTTAAGTAATTAAATGTGTGTTGGGCCAGAGAGAAGATGCTGGTTTCCCTGTAGTTTCTCTCTCAAGTGGTCCGAGGCTGACAGAAGTGGTAGTGGGTTTTTTGCTCCCTCTTAATCCCCTTTCTAAGGGTTTTCCCTCCACAGTCTGAGATCAAGGGGTAAGTGTGGATGCCTCTGCCTACGCCTCCAATCCCTGAGGACAGCAGCCCCCGTTTAAACGGCTGTGCTGCCTTCCACTTAATATCTTTGATCTCGTATTTAAATACAGCTGGCCATAAAGGAAAAGGGAATGTTTCCCAGCTAAGATTTGATCTCCAGTCTCTCCATCTTCCCAAATAATACTATCAAAGTATCAGATTTTGGAAGACTAACCATTTCCTTGGCTAATCAAAAATAAGGGGGCAGTAAAGGAGGGGAATAAATTATCAAGAACAATTACCTACAGGTTATTTTTCAATATTTCTTTTTTATATTATTATTTTAAATTAAACTTCAAGCTGGTCTACCTCTGCATATTGCACCTCCAGTCTTAATCGTGACAGCAAATGAGAAGCTCATAATCCTGATAGATTTCCACCACAAACTCATGATCTTTCCGGAGACATCGCTCTCACCACATCCTCTCCCCCACCCTGCAAGCATAACGTATATTTCTGGTTCCCCACATTTATGACCTGGCATTTAGCTGCATTAAACCAGGGGCTGTTTTATCACCTCCAATTTACTAAGCGATATAAACAACACCACCTGATTACCCCACTCTTGTCATTATTTACTGCTTCAACAGTCTCTCGGTGTCATCTTCAAACTTTACCAGTAATGATTTTCTGTTTTCTTCCAGATCATTGTTAAAGATACAGAATAGCACAGAGTCCAGGGGAGATACCTGTGGGACCCAATTAGAAATGACTGCGCTGAAGGTTGATGTAGCACCAACAATTATATCCTGAGATCTAGCAGTTAGCCAGTTTTTAAACCCAGTCTAATCATGCCATATCCATTTGTTAAGTACTAATAAAAACAAAACCACAGCAAGAGTCCCCAAATTAACTCTTGACAGCCTCAGTGCACCAACAGCTCCATGAAACTTCATTGCATTGGCTGAAAAAACCCCAAAAGTGACACCAAGTATTTCACTTCCAATACGAGCTTCTCAGGGCAGTGTTGGTATCAGCTCCATTCACAACCCTGGAGAGATCAGGTCTTTCTCTCTCATGCTTTTTTTCTGCTAGAGGATTCGTCTCCTGGTACCTGAGAAGAGGCAAGGACAAGGCAGGCAACAAACAAGAAAAAAAGGCACCTTCAGCACCTGCTCATCTGTTCCCAGTAAGCTGATGTACAGCTTTAGAGGCCCTTGGAAATGAATGTTGCATCTCTATGTGAAAGCCTCTCTCCTTCATCTCCTCCATTACAAACAGAACACAGGCCCCAGATCAACTATTTATTAAAACATGTTAGCTGGGAAAACAATTTGGGGGAGGGGGTTAATTAAATTAAAGGCCTCTCTAAAGAGAAGGCAATTAGGGTATTGATTGCAAGAAGTGCCAAGTTAATTGGGCATGTGACACATTGACATTTTTCACAATCAATAAACCTGCAACACCTTCAAAGAAATCTCGAGCTGCGCACGACCACATCAGGGTCAAAAATGCAATAAATTTCTTGAGCTGATTATAGCTGTTAGTTTCTTTCATGTTTTCTCAATACAGAAAGCTGTCTGACAGGGCAGCTCTTTCCCCATGTGGCTTTAATAAAAGTCTTTGATGGAGCCAATGCAAGCTTTCTCTCTTTTTTTTTTTAAGGAGAAATCTTGTCAGCTTCAGTCAGCTTTGCCTTTCCATTCCCTGCTGATCACCAGGAAGAAAGGGGCTGGAGAGGGCTGGGAAAATCCAATTAATAGAGGTAGCGGAGGAGTAACAGAGCAACCGGCAGCGATGCTCCAAAGACAGGCTGGTGCCTGGGGACTGCTACGGATCATGCCCAGCGTGACTTTGTGTGTGCTGGAGAAGAGCCTCGCTGCGGCAAAGGATGGGCGAGACCTTTTCCTTCCTTTGTTTTATCTGCTGCATAAAAGCGGTGCTGATGTCTGTCGTAAGGCTGCTTGAAATGGACATCCATCCCCCTAAATCAGCCCAGGCTCTGCTGACAGCCCGGGTCCGGGGAGAGCAGGCTTCCCCGGCGCCTGTCTGCTGGCTCTCGCAAGGGCAAGCTGCCTTCCAGCACAGCCCAGAGGCAGCCGGCAGGTCCCGCTGGAGTGTCTGACTGCTCCCCCCAGGAGATGGGACAGGCTTTCTGCCGACAGAGGTCGGAGGAATGATGCTCCTTCTGACAGAGAACAGGAGGGAAGGTGCTGCAAAAGGCAGAGGGGAGGGGTGAGCAGAGCACCATCTGGGCTGCCTGAGAAGTTCTGGCCCTGCTGCAGTGCACAAGTGCCTTTGTAGTTGTACAGGAGCTGGGCTGCAGTCTGTTGTCCTCTCCTGAGCCCAGCTCCCCTCCTTTTGCTTCTCCCTTCTTATGCGGTTGTCTGGGTGCTGTATTATCTCAAGGTGCTTCACGTAGACATCACTGAAAGCTGCCAGCCTGAGGGGGCTAATCTGTCCCAGGATGCATGTCTATACTGACTGGACCAGACCTCCCCAATACCCAGTCACGGCTTTTCCATCATCATTGCCTTCTGTGTACCAGTATCATTTTAAAAAACAATCTCTGATATTCTGAGACTTCACACAAAAAGTACTGAAATCACGTTCAATGCCTTTCTTGTCCTGAGAGGGAAACGGGGTTGGAATTCGCATGTCCCATCAGGCAGGAGCTGGGAGGAGGAGGTGTGGGTTTCAGCTTCCAGAGGCTCAGGGGAGACTGAACCTCAGGTCTTCTACCTCCCAGATGAATGCCCTACACACGCTGCTTTTCTGTCAATGATGGTGGCTCTGGTGCCACCTTTTTCTCGTCGGGAACTCTGCAACAGTGTTTGTGAGCCCTACTCAGTTCTTTAAAGCTGGCAACCATAACCACCTTCATACCCCCAAGGAAGCCTTGGGCTGGGAATGGACCATGGGACAGGCCCTGCATGGTGGTACCCTGCGTCTGCTGTTCGCTGGGTGCTAAAACATTTGAAAGTGCTTAACTAAGTGATAAGTCCCAGGGGTCACCTGTGCACAGTGTTATTATGAACTAGTTGCTGGAAATGCACACCCAGGCTAGACCAACTGAAAATTCAACTTTTTGGCCCTTTAAATTGTTTTGCTAAGGAGACCTGGGCCCTTGCTCCACACTAACAGCATCATTTCCATGGATAAGTCCATTAGTATGTGCCTGCAGCTTACATTTGTGATTCAGAAATGTTGTTGCCTATTGCAATGCTATATAACTTGCATTGACAGATTATTGTGCGCTTGCAGAAACATTTGCGAAAGGACGTCGTATACGCGACATAGCATGCAGCCCCACGACTATTAATTGTCTGTCGTTCATGTTAACCTTATGTAAGGCTACACTCAATAATTAACTTGTACAATTAGAACTTGACAGGGCCCACAAAAGCCATGTCCTGCCACTGCCTCCCAGCGCACGTGCTGCCTCATTAGCAGTGTCACCCAGACCTCCTCCTATCAAACAGTAGCTGCACCCTGTTTTTCCAGGCTCAGTGTATATTGCCCTGTACAGTGACATCCTCCTGCAGGAGTTAGTGGTGAGCACCGTCACCTAATTATGATAAACCTTGCAGCCTTATCTTACGAAAATTGGAGGAAAATTAGCTTGTTCCTAGGAGACACAGGCTCAAGCCAATCGGGCTTTCTGTTGCCCTTGTCCATGCTGGAGAGAGGGGACAAAATCAAGCGACCAATTTCCTAGAGCTGCCAGGGAAAGCTTTCCAACACACAGCATGCACACAGCAAGGACCTGGTGGTGAGGGTGGTCACAGGTCACATCTTTGTCCTCTCCCACCAGCCTGAGCCAGCTGCATAGTTAGCAGAGTCCCTGGACCAGGAATACATTCCATGACACCTGAAAGAGGACACAGGGGTGGTGTCTGCATTGCTGCACCAGTCCATCGCCCTGTGGGCTCCTCACTCATCACAGGGGGGTGAGGAGGCTCCAGTTCTGGTGGTGGCCAGAGCTCACCCTTACCCCTGTGAGAGCAGCCAGAGCTCTCCAGCCTGTGCACCCACTGCAGAAAATGGAGGCCCTTGAAAAAGATTCCCAAATGAATGTGACTGTAACCAGCTTAATCCACCAGCTGAGCATGAAGATGCTTTCCAAATCCTGAGCAAAGGACAATGTCTGCACAGGAAGATGAAGAAGCTGTTGGAGAGGCAGTAGGGCAACTTTGTATGGGATGTCTGAGACACTGGATGGGACAAAATGGACACTAAACTGGCAATCAGCGCTCATGCATAAGGCTACTTTCAAACTGTTGTTAACTGACGTAAAAAGCAACAGGCAGCACTTATCGTTAGCACATGAAGGAGTCCAAACCACAAATACATTCAGGAAAAAAAGATGGGTGCCTATGCAATGGAGTATTAAAGAAAAACCCTATTCTAGAGACACATCCTATAACCAGAATTCAAGAATGGCAATTTAACACAATATCTGCAAGTAGTGCCCAAAAAGCAGACAGGGCCTAGGCCTCTTGTGGGATAATGCTCCCTTGTTGTTTAATTGACCTGTGCCTCATTCATGGAAAATGCCTCTGGTCCTTCCTCCTCACCCTCAACCCATCGGTCAGGCACTCCTGGGAGGTGTGTGGCTCCAAGGTGAAATCCTTGGTTTTAAAAACAGCCTAAAAACGGGCCTTCTGTTTCTGGCACAGTGCTCAAAACACCAGAAAGTTGGATACTTACCACACTGCCCACCGATTCTAATTAAAAAGTTTCATTAATCTCAGGGTTGGGTAGAGTTCCTTAGGGGTCTCTCTTGACTCCAGCACTATTCCGTGTTTTCATTAACGACCCAGATGATGGAAGAAATAGCAGGCTTATTTAATTTCCTAGATAATATCAAGTTTTGAAAGATCATGTGTACGCAGAAGGACAGGATTCAAATTCCAAATCTCTCCAGAAATTAGGGAAACAGGCAGAAAAAAATCATGATGCAGTTCTACAGGGAGAACAGTGAGGGTCCAGCTGCTGGCAAGAAGGGGCTTGGAGGTGTCCCAGGGAGAAAATGAGTCAACAGGACAAAGCAGTGCCAAAAAAAAGGCACATTTCATTCTTGGGGGCATGCACAGGGGTATCACTTGTAAAAAAATACACTCTTCCTCCTGCTCTTCACTGCTAAGGTATTAGCTGGAATAATTTTTTCTCTGTTTTGAGAAAGCAAAGGGTCAGTTGGAGGGTGTTCAGAAGAGAGTAAAAGAATCATCACAGACCAGGGAAAACTGGTCCCAACAGGCAAGACTGGAAGGGTTAGGCAAGATAGAAGACAAGACTAGGAGGAGACATAGAAATCTTTGTGAAGGAAGGGAAAGCAAAATTTGTTCCCCACAGCAGATGAGACAAGAAGCCATGGGGTTAAATGGCACCTTTTCAGATCAGATGTTATGAAAATCCAGCTCTGTGGATGGCAAGGCGTGGAGACAGAGTGTTTGGAAAGGTCAGAGAATCCGTATCACTAGTGGGTTTTAAGATCACAGTAGGAAAATGTCTGTTAGGAATGACCCAAGTGGAGCTGATATTGCCCTGTGACAAGAGGTAGACAAGACCACCATTTAGTATTCTTTCCAACCCTATATTCTGTGAAGAAACAGTGCATTTGAGAGTTAGTGGTGAATTAGAGGAGAATTTGTAGTGGACTTATCCTGAGAGTGTGCCTTTTGGACAAAGATGGAATAAGGCATAGAGCATTATGTCACAAGCTTTGCAAATGAATGAACATATCCAACAGATCAACAAAACCAACACACCCTACAGAGCCCCACATACCCCATGGAGTCTGTGATATGGTGTCTCCACACCTCCACTTGGACCAGTTCATAATGACTGCCTCTCTTTGGAGAGCAGGGCATGATTTAGAGACAGCAAAGAATGGGGTTTTTTACATCTTTTAGTAAAAACACTGTTTTAATGAAAATTTTTATTTGTAATCCAGACTGATTTCAGTGGAAAGTATGTAAAACTTAACCAGCTTTTCTAGGAATGTGTTATTTTCTTTATAATCCTGAAATTTATACTGCATTTCCATATTAGCTTTTGTGGTTTTTTACATTGCTTAATGGCACAGAGCATAGCATGATATGCACATTTAGTTCACCTGGGATTGAGTTTGTGGTCCTTGGAGACAGAAGTTTCCAAATAATTCTTATCAGTTGCATGCTGTAATAATTGTGAACATTGATTTATAACTCTGCTTTTCTTCTGCAACTTACACAAGAAGAGGAATCCACCACAGTCTTTCAGTAGGTGGTTGGAGCATAGGAGCTGAGCTCCATCACAGTATGCGAAGTCTGCATCACTGTGCTACTGCAACAGATACTTGCCACCTAACCCTGCACTAATCAGTAATCCTACGCTAATCAGTTCTCATCACCCAAAAGCTTCCAGTGAGATTTTTTCAGCTGTGAAAAGCTCTGCCTTGAAATCTGGAGTGTCTCAGAGGGCCTAGCTTGGTTTTAAGGAGACTGTGATTGTCTCTGTTCACGGCTGATGGAGAGTAACTATAAGCGTAAGTTTCTCATCTTCATCTCCTGCAAGTGTCCAGCAGCAGCAGCAGCCGTGCAGTAGCATAAAGAGCATGAGAGGCTGCGCTTGCAGATCCAGAGGAGTGGGTGAGGCCTGGGGGATGACACCCAGCAGAGATCTGTGCTCTCTGGGAGCAAATATTAATTTCCCTTCTGACAAGAGTCAGACCCAGGCATCTAAGCAGGAGCACGGATCTGGGTCGGCTCCGTGAGCCATCACGCAGCTCTCCTTCAGGAGTGATAAAGACTGGCCCAGAGCAGGGGCAGATGGTGACCTGGGGTAACACGAGGTTCGTCAGGATGGGGACATCAGAAACACACGTCAGCAAGAGACCGGTCAAGAGCACAATCCTGACACCTCTGTGCACAGCACTCCTCAGGTCTGCTGTGCACATAGTGCCGTGCCATCTGGCATGGCCAAGCGGGGAGAAGAGTGTCTGACTCAACATCACCAGAGACAAAGAGGAGGCAGTTTTCTCAGTGATACACTGTGAGAGGGACCCCGAGTGACAGTTTGTTTGGGGAGGAGGGGGTGGCTGCAGAGAGCACGCATCCCTGTTCTCATATCTGTCTCATCCCTGGAGATGTGTCGTGTCTAATTTGTACATAATGCCAAGGATGATCTGGAAACTGTAAAGTTAAAAAAACAGAGAGATGTTTGTATAATAAATTCCTCTTACGTGATTTATAAAGTATGGTGACAGGCTTAAGAATAATGCAGTGATCCAAAAAAATGCTTTAAATAGCAGAGGTGATATTTCCCAAATGAGCACCATTTACATGGCAGGAGGAGAGTGTTTATTGCCTAAACCCTGTGTTACAACGTCAGTCATCTGCGTAAATGATGTGTCTCAGGTGGTACCCATTCAAAACTAGTGCAGTACCACTGTCATAAGGTCACAAGTAACCTTATATAACCAAAACTTCGTATGATATGATGCATATTGTACTGGAAAGGACTCAGTTACAATGTGTGGGGCATTTCTTGAGGACAGGTGTCTAGTCAAGGCTTCAATCTTCCAAGCAGAGAGGAAAACAAGAGTGCTACCATATTTTCTTAAAATAAAGAATGAGCCAAGACACGGAAAATGAGGGATTCCAGAGAACAGAGTCTGTGCTCTTTTTGCATAGAAAGGATGCAAAGAACTCCTAGGCTGAACCCTGAGTCTTGGTTCTTTTGTGAGATGGTGTTTGGAGCGGGGGATGCTGCTTTGTGATCAGTCCTGAGGCATGAGTTAGCAACAAAGGCAAGCTGGGATTCATGTGCCTTGCCTTTTTGTCACTCCAATTTTGTAATCAAATGCCCAGTCACGCACTTTGCTGCATGCACTCTATTATCATTTTCCTTAATCTTGTCTAGTAGCAAGAAGGACAAACCCCAAGGAGATTTGTCAGGCAGCGGTCACTTCACTCCCAAGGAATGGATGTGCACATTACCCAGGGTTGGCTCAACCAACATTACAAGAGTTGAGCAAGGGCTATGCTTCCTCCAAAACATTGTGGGAGACCAGCTGGTAAGTGCTGGATAGGAGAAGGTGGTTCTAGTTCCACATGTGCAGACTGGGTGTCTTTGACAACAGGATGTCACAAGGACGAATTACAACTCAGGTTTGCGTTGCATATGACACAGAGACAACCCAGGTGGGGTGCTGCAGGGCACTCAGCTGCACATGCAGCACAGACGCACCGGTGCGTGCAGGACCCGAGAGAGCAGGAGTCCCATGGCCGGTCCTGGAGTCCAGTGCATGAACCATTTGCCATGCAGCATTTTACCCCTTCCTTCCATTCAAAGCTGATGCTGACTTGCGTCAGTGATGGCTTCAGTAGCTTCCAGAGGATTTTTTCGTTGCATTTTATTTAAGGATTAGAGGGTTCAGATTCTAGTGAGGAAACAAATGGGTGTTGTCTGTTGGCATGTGACCAGTAGGTCCTAGGCCCCAGGCTGGATCAGAAGATAAATCAGTAAAGGAATATTAACATGACAGAGATGTTACAAGCAACAGTGCACATATTTGGTCAGAGTGGAACTTTCCCTTCTGTTGTTGATCGCAGTTGTCAGGACAGTTCAAACCTTTGCAAATTATTTGCCTGTGCAACACAATAGATATTAAAATGCCCATTACATCTTTTCCTGAAGAAGCAAACTCCTACACATGGAGTCAGTAGAAGGCAATCACAGCTCTATTGCACTTAGGAGAAGATATTACCAGAAGTGAAGAGCTGTATGACCAAAATTTCATGCAGCTAAAATTGACTAATAGCTTTGAACTTTTATTTTTCTAATGCATGTTATTGCTCAGCATATTGCTGCTATTACTTGGGGAAATTCCTTCTTCTGTAAGTTGTTGTTGAGTTGCATTTATTCCACAAATAGAGAAGGCACAGCTCATACATTGTAGATACAAACCATACAGGGACCGTTCCTATGAACAATTAATCAAGCTGCATCTTGCTGGTTGAAGTTTTTCAGCAAAGAGTGAAGCACGAGTGAAGAGCAGTGAGGTCCTCCTAGGGAATGCAGCACAGACGAAATAAAACATCCCTGTCTTCAGGCTGGCCTTGCCCCTTCAGAAGTCTTTACAACCTTTCTCGAGGGATGCACATCATCAAGGAAATCTGCCTGGAAGGGAGCAAAGAGTTTTTCTGCTCACTGTATGCTGCCTGTGAAATGTGAGAATGGCTTAGGGGAACAGTGGAGTGGGAAAAAAGCTGCTGGTTGGTAATTTGTGGGTTATTTTGGACAGCAGAAGGGTGATGTCTGTGGTGTTATGCATGGAGAAGGTATAGATGTGCAATGAGAACAGGCACACCCTGCTGTTTTACTTCCCAGATCTTGAACTTGTAGGAATGCTCACTCCCCTCACCACGTCCCTTTGTAGAGTGCAAGGACAAGTTAGGAATGGTGCTGAGGAAGGCTTTATGCCAGGGAAAACATGGTGTTTTCTGTAGGAAGTGGCCCAGGAACCTTCCTTGCACAGCAGGTCATTTCAGGTCTCCTGCTGACAGATGTCTGCTTACCTCTGCACTTCTGGTATCATGTGCACAGATCACAGCATGGCTGTGTCTCCTCTGGCTTGTTACAGCCACCCAGAAGAGCCCTCAGGCCAAGCATGAAGACTGGCCATGGTGTGCAATTCCCCACACACCCCCTGACTGTCCTGGGATTGTCCCAGCTGGTACACAAGCAGGAAAGCTGAGGAGCACCCACCCTCTACAGACCCCCACAACTCCCCCACAGCTGCAGCCAGGTCTGCCTCCCCACCCACACATACCTCAAAAGGCCCCATGGCATGGCTTGCACCACTTGTCCTGGCACCCCAGCAGCCCCTTTCCAAGTGAAGGAGATGATGGCACTAGAGATAAGGATGTTGCATGAAGCAGAAGTCCTGGCCTCTCCTCCCTTTGTGGCCAGACCGTCCCGGGGCTTTGGAAAGGTGACTGTGACAGACACATCTTTAGGAGATCACAGCCCAGATGGTACAGCTGGTCTAGGGCAGACTGGAGACAGTTGCCAGGCTGAGGCTGAAATTTGAAGTCTTCCTAGAGCAATGCCGAAAGTATAAACAGCTGCTTTCAGTGATGGAAAAAATTATCCCATGGTGTGACTGATTTCTGTTGCCCTGAGGCTGTGTATGAAGGGCACGGATCTGGAACATACCAACATCTCTCCTTTCCCTGTGGGTATGCTACCTTCCAGCCCCGAAGGGTTGGACATCCCACTGACGGTCCTATCACACCCGCAGCAATAGCTGCTCTTTAAGGAGTGTGCTGGAGAACAGGCACAAGTAAGGCAATGCGAGGCCCACAACTACCAAGCAAGGGTGTGTGGCCAGAGTACAGTCTGGTTTTTGCTCTCCCTCTGAGCATTTGCATAGTCCCCAGTCTGCCATCCCCTGAACCCCGGTGTGGTTGGGCTGAGCCCAGGTAACCTCTGTGAAGCAAGGAGGGCTCATGCATCAGTGCAAGGGTCCCATCCAAACTAAGCTGACCAAATCTCACCTTCCCATATACATTCTGAGCTGCCCCAGTGAGAAACCTAGCTGCTTTGTAATATTTCCCCTAATTCCTGGTCTTCCAGTGCAGGCCTGGTTTTAGAGCTCATCCTTTTTCCAACCACCTCTCTCCAAGGCCAAATAAGTGTTTCTTGTCCTTGAAAAGAGTGAAAATGTTTTACCACATGGTGGTAAGGCAGTGCCCAGGACCGTGTTGCCGTCTGGCTCTCTGCTCCATCCTCCCCTCCCCAGCTGCTTGCCCTGTCTCCGAGACAGGAACACTTTTGCTCATTGTGGTACCCTGCCCTGGGACCTGGCACACCAGGGGACACTGGAGAAGTGATGCAGCCTGGCTCTGGAGCCAGGGGGTGGGCTGGGGTTACAAGAGCAGCATCCTCCAGGCAGGTCTTGGGAGGTGGTAATCGTGTGGAATGGATGCTCAGCAATTCTCTTTGTCTTTTGTGACTCTTATCTTTTTCCTGTTTAAACAGGAGAAATGGGTAGGAACCATGTGGGGTGGATGAGCTCCCAGTTAGGATGCTCCCTGGCTGCACATAACAGAGCAGAGCAGAAGCAGAGAAGACGGAGTGTTAACAGGTTTCTCAGCCATCTACAGGCATACTCCCCAGTTCCTATGAGCTACCATGACAGCAACATTTGTGAGTCACAGTCCCCCTTCCAAAAGCTCTTACTGCCTGGAAAGCTGCTGAGTTTTCACTGAGCTGAGAGCCCAAACTGGACAAGACAGCACATGCCTGTGGTGGTGTGGAGAGTGAGCGCTAGCAGGGAAGTCTCTGCTTCTCACTGTAACAAGCCACAGCAGATACCCGTTGCAGAGACATTTCACCTATTTTTCAGAGGTTGTTTGGCTGTTGGTGTTTGTTTGTTTAGAGGGGGTTATGTTTTGTTTTGTTTGGTTTGTAATTCAATATGTTAAAGCAGGCAGCGAAGTGAAAATTGCTGGTACCATCTGCTGGTAGCAGTCAGCAAAACTCGCTGTTAATGATTGATCTTCTCCCCCTCCCCACGTTGGAAGATATCCATATATCTGGCAGCCCAGAGACAATCCTGTGCTTGGGACATCACAGCTTTGGGGCAAGCAGGAAAGGAAGAGGTGTCAGTTACCCCAGCTTTTCTTGGACCTGCACTTCACCTGAGAAATTTAAGCCTCCAAGCATCATGCCAGTCCTATTTACGGTGATTTTTGGTTACCCAGTCACAAAGCAGGCAGAAGGATGTGATCAGGATAACCTGCCGCAGTGCCTGCCATGCTGATCCCCAAGCCCAAGGGAGCCCTGCTTTCCCAGGGAGAGCATGGGAATGATGGCCAGCCAGGCTGATCCTGCTGATTTCTGCAACAGCATCGTCACCAGGAATGGGTCTAAAGACCTTTTGCAGCAGCACTGCTCCATGGACTCCTATTTATGGAGCTGTACACTTCATAGACAGGTCAGGAGAGATGAACAGGGAGTTTCCCATTGCTCCTGCAGACCACAGCAACTTCCACTCCTTCACCAGATGCTCCACTTCTCTATGCCAGGTTTGAGTGTGTCTGTACAACCCCGAGCTCGGCCATCCCCTGCCATCCCTCGCCCCCCAGCCCAGCACAGCACTTCCTAACCACTCACTAGTCAGGCAGAGAAATAACAGTGTGCAAAGCTGCTTCTTTGTAGTCCAGTTAACCTCTGCACTAAGCTCTTATCTCTGCTGTTAGGATGAGAAAGCGCGTGGCTAAGTGATTTACTGGGGAGCGAGCAGGGACACTAACAAGAGGCGAAGCAGAGGGTCAGTTGCTGAAGTGTCAGCTCATGGCTGGCAGCCGCTGGAGATGCTCTGTAGAGCAAGCAGTTCTCCTGCACCCGACTGTCTGCAAACCCTTCTCCTGCAAAACCCGGGGTGAATGCATAACAGGACAGCTCTGCACTCTGCCTCTGCTGAATCGATTGTTGCTGCTTCTCCCCTCTTCTTTCTCCCTTCCCCCAACGCATATTTCCCTTGAAAAAATACATTTTTGCCATGTGTCAAGAAAAAAAAATACAGTGCAATTACACATTTTTATAGCATACCTTTCATAGCTTATCGCAAAGCTCTGCACATAAAAAAATGAATTGCATAAATTTTAAAGACATGTAATACATACACAGTTAAAATCATGCCGCAACAGCAATAGAAAACAGGTGTGTGCTTAAAGAGAGATTTAAACCAGGGACGTGAGT
Organism: Fulmarus glacialis; assembly: GCF_000690835.1. Taxonomy (NCBI): domain Eukaryota; kingdom Metazoa; phylum Chordata; class Aves; order Procellariiformes; family Procellariidae; genus Fulmarus; species Fulmarus glacialis. The sequence continues at coordinate 46,721 of NW_009216147.1, read as the reverse complement.
TGCACACAGGAGCCGCGGGGGTGAAGCAGCCAGGCAGAAAGGAGCTGCAAGCATATACTGTTTACCGGGATGGAGAAAGGGGCTGTAAATCTCAGCAGCAAAACAGGAAAACAGGCACCCAAGAGGAGAGCAGGAGGATAGGGGTAAGTACCTGGGAATTGGAACCCTTGCAGGAACAATGCTCTGCAGAGATTGAGTCTCCAGAGACTGAGCTGGACAGGGAAGAACTCAGAGCTCAAAGCAGAATTTCCTGTTGAAGCTCTATCCTACAAGGATGCAAATTTAACTAGCGCCCTTGTGCACTTCTAAAACCTCAGGGATAGATATGTACTGCTACATACAATGCCAGCCCTCCAACTGTTCAAAGATTTCTGATCAGCTGTATCTTGGTGTGATGGAGGCTGGGCAGATTTGCAGGACCGTCGAGGGACTGGTATCTGAACTTGTGCCCTAGGAAAGCAGCCAGAGGAAGTTGTGGGGACCTCTCAAAGAAGTATGTACCCAGTTCACTGGGGCTTGGGACTGTGATGGAAAGATTAAGCTGACCTGCAGTTTAGCTCAGGTGTGCAGTGTGTCCAAGTAAACCTATGCTCAGGCGCAGGCCTGTGCTGCATCCCGAGGCACTCATGAGAAGACAATGTTAGTCCTTCACGATGATCAACCCCCTACCAACTTGCAGCAGAGATGTGTCCAGCCCCCCTGCTGGGAGGTGTGCTGCCTGCCCTGGCAGCAAGTTCCTGTGACTGACAATGGACAGAGAAGTTGGCCTTGGTGTCCATCCAGGAAGGAACCAAATACCACTTGCAACATGGCCCAGTGGGATTCATAGTGCAAACACATGCTGGATGGAGCAGTGGATAGCCCTCTGCATGCTCTAGGCTTGGATATAAGCAGAAGTAGTCAGAAACACACTCTGGTGTGACCTGGGGTATGTCCTGCCCAGCCCCAGGCTGCAGCATCCCCTTCATCAGGGAAAGGTGGGGAAGGTCTTGAAAAATCGAGCCTTCTCCTCTCTGATTCCAACGGTCCCAAATGGGGGATATCTCCTGCTACAGCTCAGCAGAGAGGCAAAATACAAAGACCTCTCATTCCCCTTGACCAGCCCAGAAGACAGGGTCATGGACTGAAGGGAAAAACTGAGCTGATCCATGGTGGAAACATGGTCCCACCCCAGCAGTCTTCCCCTTTCAAATATCAATGCTTTCTTTCTATGTCTCAAAGTCCAGCTCCCATGGTGCTCATCAACCTTTCCACACAGCACAAGAAATGGAAATTACGATCCACCCTCTATTCTTATCCAGGCCAAGATGATAACACAGGGATGCCCAGAGGCATCCCATGAGCAGAGACATCACTGTCATCTCCAGCTCTGTCTGTCACCTGAGTGCAGCAGAAGATGAAGGAGGCTGCAAGGACTGACACAACTCCAGGAACCATACCATACTTTAAAATGTAAACTTTCTCAGCCCTGCCCTTCACACCTTCACACCAGTGGGGTCCCCCAGCCACTCCACACGCCTGCATTTCCAGAGGTCCATGCCCCAGGGTGTGCCACCCCATCAGCACAGATGAGCCAGGACCCTGGGACAGCCCCAGCCATGACCCACACGGCACACAGGGATGCCCCGTGAAAAGGGCTGGCCAGAAGACTTTACAAGCCTCAGAATTTTGGAAAAATTTGGAAATCACTCCAAAAAGCTGAGGGGAACCATGGAAAGTTTTTGAGAGTCAAAAAAAATGGAAAAATGAAGAACTGAAAAACAGACAGTTTCCAAATAGGAACCCCAGAGGGTATTCTTCAAAAAGCTGTCTCTGAAGCAATGGAGAGATTCAGATCTAAGATCCTCACATATTTTAAAATGTTTCTTTCCAGCATAGCTGTCCTGGTAAGCCTGCACGATGAGTTCCACCCTGGACCCAAGATACACCATGATTATGGGGTTTTTTAATCATTATCATTAATTTGTTAAAACCTTTATGACACATGTTGGTTACAAGCCAGCATTTTTCTAATGAAAGCTGTTTTGGCAGGAAGTTCTTGACTGGTTTATGCACCTCGGGAATCCCAGCCACTAAGAAAGCCATTAAAATGAATGTGAGCATTCATGGGGATACTTGACAATTGTCACAACTTCTGCAGGATGGCCCACTGCATCCCAGCAGTCTGCTCTCCGCAGGTCCCTGAGTACCCCGTCACGCCACACTGCTACACTGGCAGACACCCAATAATCCTGTCTTTGCAGCATGCTCCCTGCATTTCAGATTCTACCAGGTAAGATCTGCCTGTGCTTCCAAATGCAGACTGGCCCTAAGGAGGATTAAAGAGCTGACCATCCACAGCAATGCCCACCTGCCCATGCTGATGGCAGAAGACAGTGTTTTGGAGCAAAGAGGATTCCTGCACCACTAATCTGCATCAGGAAATAATAGGAAATGTTTGCAACCAAAAAACCTCAGCATAACTCAGCATAACTCAGACTTCCCCGTGCCTTGCAGGTGGTCTCTCCACTCTCCACCAAGCTGTTCTCAGCCCAGCATGGTGCTCCTCTGCAGGGCAGCCAACGCCTCACAGTCCCTTCTTCCCAGCAGCCTCCTGGACTTTGTGGAGCTGCAAGCTCTCTGCTAACCTTGCTCTTGCTCCCTTCTCTCTGCTTTATCTCTGCCCCATGTCTCCCAAGCTCTGCTCTCTGGAGGCTCCACTGTTGCCAGCATGCAGCAGCTGGCACAGTCAAAAAGTCCCTTCTTTTTGGTACCCCAGCCACCACTTTGGAAAGGAATATACATACAGGTGTAGAAAACTGCAGACAGGCAGACAAAACAGACCCTATCCATCATAGAAGGGTTTGCTTCACTCGCAAGAGCTCAGATAGGAAAATTTATTTCCTGGCTTTCAAAGTGGGGGTTTCAGCCAGTGCTATTTAAGCTTTTGGTGAGAACCTCTAGAAATCAATTTATGCCCCTTTCTACCAGCCAGATGGGTCACAAACCAACTTGTCTCAGCCCTACCACCTCCCACGTCTTTTGACTCATCTCCCCACCACCCCCTTCTCATCCCTACCACTCCAGCATCACGTGTGGTCTCCTCCTGACTTGCTCCCTGTCCCTCATCAGCTACTGCAGTGACCCAGCTCCTCTTCCCTCTCCTTCTCTCCTCACTGATCCTTCCCCTGTGCTGCTGGCAGCTCCTCATGGTCCTCTCAAGGCTCTACACTGGGACCTTCTCCTCCCTTTGCCCTCTCTCCAGCCATTTCAGCTATTTGTCCAGGGACATTTCTCACATCCAGCCTAGCCTCATTGGCACGGTCCTGCTGATGAGTCGCCTCAGTGACAGGACTGTCCCTGTGGTGTGGTATGGAGGTCCCACGGAGCAGCCTTGCCTCCTGGGACAGGACATACCCTGTACAAATACTCAGCACATGGTGCATGTCTACTGAGATACCCCTCAGCTCTCATGTTGTAGTCTAAATAAGCTCTGCTAGGGCTTGGCACTGAGGACAGGACACATTCCCAAAAGGTCTCACTTAGGACGTGGCTGTTCAGGGACATGCCTGCATCCCTCTGCTCCCCCACTTTCCCTGGAACAGGTGTACCCACAGCTCTCTGAGGCGCAGCTTGGGATATATGGGCAGGGTGACTTATGACAGCAGCTGGCTCATGGCCACAGGTCTCTGTGCACGCCTGTGCCGGTTGTTCTTTGCAACCCAAAGCAGGACAATCTGCAAAGTGCACCCCAGGCAGCCTGGGTTGTAGGTGGGATTCAGGGAAGCTTTGAGGAGATACCAAACACTGCAGGAGTTAAGCTCTGCGATCGGCTTCACTCCGTACCACTTTGCTCAATGTAACTAAAACCCACTCTGATAGAGCTGTTGGACATCCAGGCACTTTTTAAGACCATTTTAAGCTCATGTTCTTCTGGTTTATTGCAGACTCAGCCTGTCCACCATGGCAAGAGAGGAGGTGAACACTTCAAGCCCTGCAGTAGCTAGGTGGCCAGCAGGACAGCAAAGCAGAATGGACAGCAAAGCAGAATGGACAGCAAAGCAGCGTGGACAGCGAAGTCTCTGCCTATCCTGTACTTTGCGGCTAGAGGCAAAGCAAGGAAGGATGCGTCGCTGCCCCGCAGCTCTCTGCAGTGAATTTACCAACATTTCAGTTTTCTAAAGCTCATTTCAAATGGTTTCCTTGATTATTTTAATCCAGTAATTGATTTATTCTTAAATCCCACTCATGCCTCTAAGTGCTCTCAAAGTCATTGTCTGCAATGCACACACTCCCAAGGTCTCGAGCCAACCCTCGCCTCGCAGTGCTCCCTGTCGGTGGCCTGGAGCAACAGCAAAGTCCTTGAGAGCAGTCTGCAGCATCTCTGATGCCCAGTGGTCCCAGAGTTACAGAGCAGCATGAAGCCACGGCTTAGACACCTCTCAGGGATGAACTGCAAGACCTGAGATTAAAAGACAATGTATGGGAGAGCAACCTTAACTCAGCGTCTGCATTGGCCATGGGCCCACAGCATGGGGTGGGACTCAAACATACTGCCATATGCATGGGGGCCCAAGCAAACACCCATAGAGCTGCACTGGTTCACTGAGCCCTCCTCTTCTGCTGTTCATGGTCTGGTTTTGATTTCATTCCCCCCATGAGAAATGCAGGGGTGGGCAGGGGGCCTACACTGCAAATGAAAGATCGCTACACGAGGGCCTCCCAACTGTGCATTTCATTTTGTTGTCATGCTTCTGAGATTTTTGAAAGCTGGTTATTTCAGGGCAATCTCATCTGAGTGCGCTGGCGACTATCCTCAGGCAGAGTCCATCTCTGGTGGCAGGCATGGGTAGTGAGCAGTGCTCAGATGAGCACAGCCAGGATGGCCAGTGGGCTGTGACAGTGGGCACGTGTGTCACCTTGTTGCTGGGCTTTAAGTGGGAGCATGCAGCACCGAGGAGGCTCTGCAGTGGGTGAATTTCACCTGCTGATGCCACCTCATTGCCTTGCTAAATTCCTGCTGTCTCCTTCACCCACCAGCACTGCTCTTGGAATCATCAGCCCTTCAGTTATACAATGTTTAAAAAGAGAAAAAACAGTCACAGAACATAAAGCCAAGGCAACATAACCACAGAACACCGTTATTCACAAATTCAGTAACCTGAGTTACTGTAGCCAGAGGTTGCAGCTCCATTAAAGCAGGGAACAACTCCACCACACCACACCAGCGTGCACAAGCTTTGAATGCCTTGGCACCAAATCTGCAAGCCCACTTGCAGAAGCAATTCATCACTGTAATGAAAACAAGTACCACGGGAACACTTAACCGACAAGAAAGTGCAAGGTGTGCATGAGGAGGAGCAGCTCATGACCTCTTCCTAGGAAGCCACATGGGAAAGATTCATTCTGTGTGGTGTATGCAAATGGCTCAGGGTCCAGTTATGTCCTCATGGGTACTGGGGGCTCTCTGCAGCAAATAGTTAAATTTGAATAACTTCCCACACTTGTGGAGATGGTTTCCATGCTTCATTTAGCACTCCCTGCCTGCAGCAGGCATCTGACAGCTGCAGCTGGCCATTTCCAAAACAAGATCCTGGCAATTTGGGGGAAAGATGGAAAGCTTGAAAAGCCAATTTTTGCTCCAATTTCTCATCCTGAGGTAAGGATAGGTATTTAGCTCTAGGATTTGGGGTCCCCCTTACCAGAACAGTGGATACAGCCTCTCACCTTCCCAGCCTCCCTTTGTCCTGATCTAAAACCTCACACACATGAAGGACACCAGCAGGAGTGGGACACGGAGCCTGCTTAGAGATGCTGTTCACCTAGACAAGATGTGAGGCACCATGCAACCCACTAATGGAAACTACAGGCAAGTGAAGGTTATGCACATTTACCTCCCAATTCACAAGCAAGACAAGGACATTTGAAAATTATATCCCATATTTTCAGTACAATTGTTCTCAGATGTGCCTTCATAATGCCTGCAGCAGTGGAAAGAGTTGCTCTGAGCATGGGGTGAGGCAGGTTCCTCATTCCCTTCACATCACCAGCACAGTCCAGGCTCCCCACACCCATTTTGTCCAGCTGCTTGCTGCAACCTGGCTATAGATGCCACCCCTCCACCTTGCATATCCAACCTAGGGAGGAAGGGGATGGTTGGGAATACCAGTCCAGCAGTCCAAGCAGCAGCAATGCTTCCTTGTCCCAGGTTATTAAAGGAACAGTGCTACTCTGTACTGATGTCCAGCACCATACATGTATCAATGCTCTCCATATCGTTCCCAGATTCATATCTTCAGAAACAAAGTGTTACATTTAGTTGCTATCAGGTTCCTTTAAAACATTTAAGGATACCAGGGTTTTGGGGAGGAATCCTCCACTGACATCCTAGATGCTGAGTGGTGAGCAGACACTACCAATGCTGAACATCATTTTGCCAAGTGCTTTGAGAGCTGCCTTGTGTGGCCTGCAGTGCTGCCATCCCAGTTCAAGGGCAGATGCAGCCTTGGTCAGTGTCCATCTTTGAGTCCCTGATCACTGTATCCTCCATGTAACACCACAGCCGGGATACTATACCTGGCCCATGACCAATGCCTGGTGCCTCAGGAGGATGCTCTTTCAAACACCAGCCTGTGATACTTTAGTGAGCATGGCATACTAATTCTGAAGCCATTTCTGTGTCTGTCTCCATTCTCCATCTATTAGCAGCATTTAACTAATTCCAGCTTTACAAAGGCATTCTGTCAGCTAGCAAGGTCAATACATCTTCTCTTCTAAGCAAGCAGCCTGGCCAATTATCTGTTATTATTGTTTAATTCTACCTTGGAAATCATTACAGATTTGGAAAGCTGTGTTTCTTCTCCCTGTACCCTGTAGCTGGCCCTGAAAATAGTTGCAGTCCTGCAAGATCCCAGTCCTGCCTCTGCCATGCAATACAGCACATCCTGAATAAACTGTGCAAAATGAAGGGACCATTCCTCTTTCAAGCACAAAAGATGAGATTATTCTCACTTCGCTTCACACATTTGTTTGTCGAAGCCTGAAGCTAAGCTAGGCTCTCAGGCTCCTGTGCAAATCGTGCTTCCAGAACAAGCTGAGTGTGCTCCAGCAGGCCCACATCCCTGCCTTGGCTTCCAGGGCACCTGGACAACCTGCTCAGGTGGAGATCTGCTAGATGGACAGAGCTATGTTTGAACAACTAATCCCACCCAATGCTTTGTTTATGTGTCGAAGGCTCAGGTATCTTCCTGAAAGACATCCAGGCAAGACTCACTTGAGATTCGAGCACCAAGACCTTGTTGCCTCCATGCATGTTGGTTACCTGAGCTTCCATTACCATCACTGGAGGGCTGGTGTTCACAGACAGGTGTCTAGCATCATGTCAAGTGCTCTGGGGGTCTCACTGGGCTTCCAGCTGTGGCCCCAGAAAGATCTGGGTCTCCCACAGGCCTGCAGACTGCATGTGCAGGTGCCATGCAGATGCCCCAGATTCACAGCTGACACCAAATGGAGACTCGGATCTCCAGGGCATGCGATGGCGCCTTGGGCAGCCACTGTACATGAAGATCCTGACAAAGAGACACCTACATTTAGGGTTTCATATGAGAACCTCATCCCACCACTAGTGTCCCACTTCAACAGCCTGACCCATTGCAGGGCCAGAGTCCTCCATTTGCTAAAATGCAAATGGTGTCTCCTGCATCCTGTGCAATAAACACAGACCCTCTATCTGAGTGTCAACAGACCAGAAATTCCTTGGCAGAGCACCTGTGTTACTGTCACTTTAAATCACAGGGAAGCAAAGATATCTTTTGTACATGTTTATTCTACAATCAAGACTTGCTAGTGTTTCAGCTCTCTGAGTTGCTTCTGGTAATCTTGCTGTGAAATGAGAGACCCTGCAGGCCATGTACGAAATCTTTCACTTACTACTTGTGAAGGAACACAAAACTCACCCTTTGTTTCCTTTAACCTAATTAAACAGTTTCAGACTGCATTCTCAGTGGGCTTCTTTTTATCTGCAGTTGTGAAGGTAAGTTTTTCTTTTACTCTGATGAGCACATTAGCTCTACATTTACCCCAATTTGTTGCCCTAGCTGTAGGATTTGTTCCTGAGCTGAGAACCATTTGCAGCATGGGGCTATTGCATATATGAAGCAGAGAGTCTTTGAGTGTTTCCCATGCTGTGCTTTTTTGCTTGACCATTCATTTAATTCGCTGTGCAGACCACATAATGTGGTTTTAGCTCTCCAGCATCTGTAGCGGCATGTCACAGATACAGCAATTTCATGTGAATGCTCAGAAGTCAGCCCACCTCAGTCAATAACTCTTGTTTGGCTTTGCTCTGTGTACCCTGCAATAACAAATCCTTTAATGAATCATGTAAACGGTCTCCAAAATCATAGTGATTTTCTAATTCATCTGTTTCATTTTGGTTCAAGTCATCTTTGACAGTGAAACACATAGCAATCCTTCACAGGTGGGGAAAAGGGATTCTTTGCATTTTAGCAAATGGTTGGTTTGAAGGTTCGGTACAAGTTACAAGACTGCACAGTGAGCTTCAGACATCATTCCCCTATGGCACTCTGCAAAATACTGTATTTCTTCACAGTTACAGTTTTAGCTTTCTGTAGTGCAGTGTGCTAGTGTCTCGGTACAAGCATCCCAGTTGCCTCCTGAATGAGCAAACAAGTTGATTTTCTCCATGCACTTTAATCCTTCCAATCCTAACTGGATCCCTGAATTTAGCACACACATACACACACCCTTTGCCTGTGGAGATGCAGGTGGGAAGAGTCAGAGCCTGAACAGTTTGGGGAAAGCTTCTCGAGGACAGCCAGCCTCCCTGGCCACCACCGAGCCCCTTGAAGTACCGCTCTCATAAGCAGAGCCAGACACCAGCGTGCCTGGGCTGAGATCTGGCCACAGAAATGGCAACGTACAGGCATGGTTTGCATGGCTTTGGGGAGGTGAATAGCAACTAGCACCTGCCAAATCCATGAAAGTCGAGAAGCCATGCAGGGTGTGCACGCAGGACCATTTTCAGCCTGAGCTGACCTCACTGTGGATGGAGAGTTTGACATGCACCTTGGGGTCTTTGGGCACCCTACAGCACCTGTCCTAGGGTTTCTCATAAGAAGAGCTCCCACAAATTTGGTATTTCAGGCCAGCAGGCCACCGTGTCCCTTCTCTCCAGTCTTTTTGGACTGGTCCAGCTGACTACCTTCAACACCACTGAGCAGTTTCCGGGGCTGCTCCTGTCCATATCCACCCTCTGCGAGCTGCCCATCTTTCACAGAGGCCTCTTACCTGTGGACCTGCAGAGGCTCCAGCTGGCCCCGTTGCCAGCAAACAGGCCCCACTCTGCAATGACACAGCATTCAATATAGAGCTACCATGAGAAACCATCATCCAGGATGGATGAATAGGGCTCCCTGGGGTCTGGTTTTTGGCCATCCTGTTCAGTAGCATTACCAGAGGTCTGGAAGGAGCAGTGAAGATGGACAGCAGAGCCATCACAAGCAGCAGGGTGTGCTAAGCAGCGCAGAGCAACCTGGCTGTCCCGGTGAGATAAGTTTGCTGAAAAGCATGAGCTGAAATGCAGGATCGTGCAAGATCTGAGAACCCAAAGCTCTTACTTCAGGGGCCCTGGAAGAGCTTTACCCTGAGATGCACAGATTCTGAAGAGAAGTCTCTGCCTCCTCTCTGAAGAGAAGCCTGGCTTTTATTGGAAGTCCCTGGATATGGAGAGGGAGAAGGTGGCTCTTACTGGAAGTCTCTGGACACGATTTCCACCACAAGGCTTCAGTTAGAAGAAGCCTGACAGAATACTGGAAGTATGGACAGGGCAGGCACAGCAGCAGGGGAGTTATGGCCAGCAAACTGCCCTCTCTTGCGGTACAACCACAAACTTTGTTGCTGCAGGAACTGCATTTTCCTCTGGGAATTGCTGCAAAGCGCCCTACATTGCTGTGCGTTCCTGCTGGCCCTGCTCTGGGCCAGCTTGGTACTAGAAGCTGTATCACTTCATTGACCTGGTGGTCCAAAAAAGCCTGCAAACGTGAGTATTAGTGTGAGTACAGAGCAGTGTAGCATGGTTACCCACTTTGAAAAGCAGATGGGTCAGTGCGGTATGAGCTGCTGATCCGTGTTGTCTGGAGAGAAGCATCTCAAGAAAAGGAGGTCTGGAAGTGGGAACATGTTGTGCCTCTCCAGGGGCAAGCTGGACTACCAGTCTGGACCACGTGGGACTCGCGACTGCCCTGCCAGTCCCTTGGAAAAAGGCTTTTCAATACCAAGAACGTAGTAACCTGGGAGGCTCAGGCAGCTGTTTTGCCAGACTGTGTTGTCTTTGCATTGACAGGGAAAATATGTCAGAGCAGTTGTCTGGGTATTTGGGAAGGTGAACATGAAACCTTTTCCAAACAAACAGAGAAGCATTGTTGCAGGCTGCTTGGACGATAAGAAAAGGGACAGATGACTGCTCGCCCATCTCTGGGGATCCCATCAACTGGGGAAGAGCAGGATCTGTGCAAAGCACAGGGTGGGAGGGCTGCTGCTGTTACATGTGGGATCGGTGTCGGGCTCCCAGAGCACATCCGCAGCCTCACAGAGCACCCATCTGTGGGCACACAGCAGGTTGTCAGCGCAGAGGGGTAACCAGCTTTCAAATACCCTTCTGGTTTCTTCCTAAAACCTTGAGTCTTGGCATTACAAACTGCCACAGATGCCAAGTGCTATTAGTGCCTGGGAAATAAAAATGGGAAACCACCATGCCAAGCTCCATCATGAGATGGAATTGGAGCTACTTGGTTTAAATCTTAGTGTTTTAAGCCATTGCTTTAGCTCTCACTCATAGCTGGAGCCCAGGTGCTGGACAGCCAGGTTGCTAACTCAGCTCCTGCAGACATCTCCAGCACTTGCACCCACAGCTGGCCAAGGCTGGACACCCCCAAGTGTAGAAAGAGCACAGTGAATGACCCTGGGGAAAGCAGGAGCCGGGGCAGAGCTGGGAATGGGATCAAGTTGCCTCTACGATGGCAAATTTGGGATCACAGGTGTCACAAGGACAGCCAGGACTGTGCCCCTGCACACCATCCCATGGACCCTCGCAGCATCTTTCTGTCTTTGCCTTGTGGTTTTGAGCTCATTCCTGATCCGTCTACTCTCTGCAGCACCATGGCCCCAGACCCCCCTGCCTGAGCATCAGCTCAGCCTCTGCTTGGTCAGCAGCAAGTGGCTGATGCATTCAAGGTATACGCTGTTTGGGGACAGATGCTGCTGCTGTCCTGTAGGTTTCTGGTGTGACATGGGACCTCTGATCTCAGGCTGGACACCCTGTTCCCAGAGGAAGGGGCAGAAGAGGAGCAATGTGAAACCAGTTCCCACATCTCTGGCTTAGGATGGTTTTTCTTATCTCCATGGATAAGGACGAAAATTGTCCATGATGCCAGACCCCTGCTCCAGCCTAAGAGCCATGGTTGGAGGAGACTCTCCAGGCCAGAAGAGTGCTCCTGTGAGTGAGGAAGGGAGAGTGGACTGCTTTGAATTGAGAGGTCTGGTGGAAGAGGTGTACAAGAACCGGCACACAAGGACAAAGCCATTCTCAAGGGGGATTAGGAAGTATCTAAAGGTGGAGGGGGGATGAGAGGGGGACGGTGAGGGCTAGAGCAAGAATGACTGTGACTTTTTTGCTGGTTTTCATTACACAGTCATGTTCTGGTCTCATTCAGGCTCTATGCGATGCATGGGTTGGGCTCGCTCTAGGGACTGTATAACAAAGCAGTACCCCTCATTCCCTGAGAAGACCAGAAAAGCTTTACTGAACAAAGTGAGGGATTGCATGAGAAGACGTGCACTCTCATGGGGGTTCCTTCCTACCCTTGCATTTCCTCCAGAATTTAGAGCTGAGCTTAATTATGCCTTTCTCATTACCAGGATCCCCAGTGGAAGATCCTTAGGGTCAGGTTTGCAGAAGTGCTGAGCACTCGAATCTGAAGCCAACAGGAGCTATGCTTTGAACAGATGAAATGTAAAGAAATGCTAAGTCCACAGAAAATCAAGCACCAGGGCCTGCTGTGTGGGATGGTATGTAAGCATGCAAACTCAGACTCTCTCTCATACTGGTTCTCATCTTTCTGCCTCAGTTCTCAAGGGAGAAAGTGCAAGGTCATTACATAGGTGTTTCATGGAAATACATTCGTTAGCACTTGGGAAGCGTTCATAGACCCTGATGAAAGCACCAGAGAAACACCCAAGAGGAAATGAATAATTGTGTAGACAACAGAGGGTTTGGATGGTGTGCAGCCTGCGGCACACATTGAATGGAGAGGATTAAGTGAAATATTGAATGACTACCCAGGCATGGAATGAGTTAGGGATTCTGTGGAAAAACTAGTATATGATCATGTAATTAAAGACTGCGTTGTAATGATCCTGTTCAAGAGGCTGGAGCTGAGGACAGCCTTAATTTTGGTGCTTCCAACATTCAAAGCACTTGACTTTGAGTGCCAGTGTGCTTTTAGAGTAGATTTTTAAATGTAATTCCACAAGTAAAGAGGAAGAAAACCTTAATGCTTGGGCCATAGGGAGCTGACTGACTCTGCTATCTTTCAGAGGTAAACACAGTATCTAGCGTTTACCCTTATTTAAGAAAGCAAAACAGAGGAGGGAAGATACATCAGTAGTGATTTCCAGCTATGGAAAGCTGAGAGTTGCTGATGGCTCCTAAATTAGCTTGAAAGAGATTGTTTAGCTTCAAGAGATGTTAATGTTTAAGCACTTTGTGGCCAGAAAACATGCACATCTATAAATGAGAGTATTTCATTGCAAATATGAAATTCGTCATGGTTTAGCCATGTATTTGCAATTTGTATGTGAAAAGGGTTGTATTCTCTGTGTACATTGTAACAGTAAAAGCATGAAAATGCAGTGGGATGCACATTATTAGACACAAAAGCAAGGCTTATGTCCGTTAGCAAGGGAGACAAGGGAGAACAGCTCCCAGGAATGGGGGAGGGAGATGGGTACACAGGGGTAAGGGGATCTGCAGAGCTGGCAAAACACTCCCAACAAACACGGAAAAAAGTCTGAAAAGAGGCAAGACGTGAACAATTCTGGAATTTGACAAAAAGTGGCCAAATTTAATTCAGTTTCTCATTTGGGAAATGCTAGAATATTTTGTTTTCTTCATTTTGAAAGACTTTTTTGACTTCATGTGGTGCCAAGAAAAGAAGTTTCAGAGCTAAACTCCCCCATATTATACAAGAAATTTGGATACAATAGCTGGAGTAGGACAGGTACCACTGACACAAGAGACAAGAGCATCCACAGAAACTGGGCCATGCGTTGGGTAACACCAGGGTGGGGCTGTCCTGTGCTCTTGCTGCTCCACTCTCCACAGGCTGATGAGTGCTGTAGGATGAGCTCCAGAAGAAAGTTCCTCTGCTCTCCTGGATCACTCAGGAAGAGGAGGAGACCTTAAGAGGGGAACAAAGGTGTAGAGGGATCCTGCTCCCCTCTATCAGCATGACCTGCAGGAGGTGGGTCAGGCCCCATGTCTCTCTGTCATAGCGCAGGCACGTACCCACCAGCCATGGAGGTGCTTGCTGCACAGGGTTGTGCAAAGATCAGGGCGCAGGCAGCTGACACCATCGCTGCCAGAGCAGGCAGCACAGCTCTCCAGACTCCATTACCCTCCAAAAAGGCGGCAGCAATGCAGACTCTGACAGGTTTTGTTCATTAAACCCACATTACCATTCTCTGAGGAGCCTGACCTTTATTCCTCAAATCAAATGTCAAAGATGTTTAGCAAGAGACCAGACTCGCTGAACTGCAGAGAGTTACCACTCTGCGTGAGGTGGCAGGACAAGTGCTGGAGGACATGGACCCCCATCTCCGTGAGGTGCTCTCTCTGGCTCACTGGCCCCTTACGCAATACCCATCAGCCACCACCACCTGTGTCTGCAGGAAAAGGGCTTTGTCCAAATGGAGAAGGGTGGACGCATTTATACCTGAAGAGCTGAGAGGGTGACAAGACGCCCTGGAAGATCCAGGCACAGCCACATGATCATCCGTCTCACCAAGCCTCTGCTTTATGCTCCCAATATTTTAATTTGAACCCTATTGCAGTGGGAGCTGGCAGTGGCCTTGGAAGAAGCCACATATCTGAAGATGTGCTAGGACAGGGGCTGTTTTGGCAGACCTGGATAAGCAACTGCTGGGGGAATGATGGCTCACCCAGGAGGCACAGTCACCACATACCCCCAGGCAGAAAAGCACTGGAGAAGGTCAGGAGATCCCTGACAGCTCACATCCTTGCCCTACTCCCTGCACAAACCTGGATGTCTTCCCTGCAGAGCTGTCCCTCTGAGAAGGTGACATTACTTTTAGGCTTTTGGCCGAAAATGCCTATATTTTTATTTCTCTGACAGAAACTCCAAAGTTTCCAAGCCCAGAAGATGCCTCCACAGACAGTATCTGGAGGTTCCAGCTTTATTTTCAGTTGAAATGCTGTTTTGACAGAAAATTTCTGCCTGGCCTGAGCACCACGATGACAGATCTTTTTTGAGGTAGATTCTCTCCTTTCTGAGAATGGCAACACCACCATGGCTGGGATAGGGTGAGCGTAGCCATGCTGTGGGAGACTGAACAGCAACCACAGCTGGCACCTCTCCTTGGGTGGTTTGCTCTGTACCCCAGCACACCCCCATGGACCTCTTGCTTTGCTTACTTTCTGCAGGATCTGCAGGCTCACACCAGGGGCTTGGCCCAGGCTGCATTCGGCACTTAGCAGAGCTCAGTTGTGCTGACTTCCCCTTGCTAGTAATGAAACAAGTTTGAAAACTCAATGAAATGGAGGATTAATCCTTGATCTTCCTGAAGTGGAGGGCATCACCCTGAAAGTCTTCTGGAGGCACTTTCCTGCCTTGTTACCTTTATGTCTGGCCTCTGCGCACTCTCACTTGCAGGTGGCCAAGGTGAAGCTATCACCTGGGGCATAGGGACTGCTTTCCACAAGTCTCCATGAGTTAGCTCCATGAAAGCAAAGTCCAGCTGCTGTTCTTATACAGTCAGGTCTGGAAGATCATGGGATGATTAAGCACCTTTTCTAATCTGACAACACTCACTATGTGACATATAGGAACCAGAGGGGGAGAAAACAGCCCAGTTTTGAGCCCTGCCTCCATCCAGCACCCGTTGTGCTCCTCCTCCCAGCGCTGCCTGCCATGGGATGCCTCATCCTCTCGATCTGCACTGTTCTAATCACATTCCTTTTATGTAAGGTTTATGTATTTACAGCCTTAACTCCAAGCTGAACAAAGTTTTTTCTATAGGAGTATACTTGTCAGTCCATCTGTCATAGTAACAATTCCCCATCTCCTGGCTGTCAGAAAGCCTCAATAAGCTGTGCACTTACAGATTTATGTGTTGGTAATAACAAAGTAACATGGCGCAGACTGCAAAATGTAATTTCCTGCAGAAAAGTACAATGTGACCTATTCCATCTCCTTACCTGTTAGT
Organism: Fulmarus glacialis; assembly: GCF_000690835.1. NCBI lineage: Eukaryota > Metazoa > Chordata > Aves > Procellariiformes > Procellariidae > Fulmarus > Fulmarus glacialis. The sequence goes on along the minus strand of NW_009216147.1, from coordinate 31,220 downwards.
AATGTTTATTGACTGGGTGTCACCATCTTGACTAGGCAGAAAAGGTCCAGTCCGCATGCCAGAAAAGTCACTGATAAGTTCTCTGATATGTTGAAATTTTCACTGAGCCCTTCATTTGTTCTTCGTGTTCCTCCCTCAGACTGACATGCCACCAGTGCATCCCAGGAGTGAAGGTCAACAGCATCCTGGGCTGTACTAACAGGAGCATGGCCAGCAAATCATGGGAAGTGGTTATTGCCTTGTGCTTGGTACTTATTAGACCATATCTAGAGTACTGTGTCCAGTTTTAGGCCCCCCAGTAATGGATATTGTTGAACTGGAGGGAGTTCAGTTAGAGGGTCACCAAGATGGTGAGGAGAGGGCATGGGAAATGGGGTTTGTTCAGCCTGGAGAAGGGAAGGCTTTGGGGGCATGTCCTAGCAGTTTGCCAGTGCCTTTGAGAAGGTCATCAGGAAGATGGAGTCAGGCATTTCACAGTAGTGCATGGTGGAAAAACAAGAGACAGTGGACATAAATTGAAACAGGAGAGGTTCAGAATGGATATAAGGAAAGTTTTCTCCCAGTTAGGACCGTCAAGCAAAGAAACAGGCTGCCCAGAGAAGCTGTAGCATCTCTGTTCTTGGAGGTTTTAAAGACCCGACTCGAGAATGTCCTCAGCAGGCTGGTCTGATTTCATTGCTGATGTTAGAAGGTAGCTGCACCACAGACCTCCTAATGTTCCTTCCAGACTGGGTTATTCTGTGAATCTGTGATTATAATTAGTGAGCACTGCTTTCTGGAGTGATTGAGAGTATCAGGCAGACCATCTCAGCTTGCTTAGCTGGATGGTGGGATCAACATGGGCCTGTAGAAGTCAGGCACATGCCAAAGGCTTCTTCTGTTTCCACAGATTGAAAACAGATGGCTGCCACAAGCTGCTTCTTCTGTATGCATCCAAGATGGCTGTTGTACAGCAGTGAAAAAAACACATGGAAATGTGACCAAGGCAACATATGTGATTCAGGCATGACAGCATCATCATGTCAAAACAGACCAGTGTATGATCCTAGTAAAAGTGCAGACCTTAAGTAGTGGCTCTGCCAAAGGTACTAATCCAGTCCAGCTGCTATTCTCCAGAGCAACTCCAGCATCCAAAGGAAAATGGACTGCAAGCTCCTTGGAGACATACAGTGAAGACATTATCATGCCGGTAATGGTGTTGTGCAGAATCAGTACAGCTCAGGATCCAGGGCCATGTAAAGACTGAGGCATCACCAGCTAAGCTAATCACAGCTTGAGAGACAATAAATACGGTTCCTGAGACATCCCCCATGCACGATATATTCAGGGCTATTTTCCATGATATGCACTGTATGCATGCAACATTACAGGATTTGGTTGCAGAGGCTTGGGCTGTTAGTGTGGACAGAGCAGATGGGAACAGCTTCACTTAACCAAACAGAAGACATTAGGGAGCCAAGGGGCTCTGGAGACTCAGGATGGCCTCCAGGCACAGGTAATACTTTACCAAGACAATGGATTAGGTCATAGCCCCCCTCAATCATGGATTGCATGTTGAGTGCAGGCTGTCCATTTTAAAGGCTGATAGGGACAGGGACTAATGATTTTTTTGTGCTGTGTAAACACATGTATATACATGTGCACAGTTTCCCATGTTCCTATGTGTGTGCTTGGCTGCACGTGATGCATGTGGTTATTGGTATGTCAGGGTGGGTGGCTATGCAGGCTCTGTGCACACAGGGCTGTGGGAACCATCTGAGAACGACTTGTCTTGTAACCATGGCTAAACACGCTGCAACAAAAGAAGCCCAGCTTCTTTCTTTCTTCCAGCCTTGAAGTGTAGCCAATCATACGAGGAGAGATGGGATCCCAAAGGAAGATTACAGTTTAATAGGGAGCTGCTAGGCAGGAGTCACCTCTTTTGAGCACATACAATTGTGAGAAAGCTCACAGCTGAGTGCCTGCAAGAATGTGGTTGCAGCAATAAAAAACATCCTGCAGTTCCCTGCACTATTGCAGGTTCATGCGGAAATGACCTTTTTCCCCAGTGACATGCGCTGGTGTGAGACCCAAATTCCAACAGTTCCAGTTCCCTGCCACCCAGAGACGAGTGTTGGGGAAGCACAGGAAACAGGAAAAGAGCATGGGATGAACTGGACTGAGAGGACATCCCACACTGCAGACGTGCCCAGATGGTGCTTTTTTACCCAGCAGGGAGCTCTTATACAGCATGGTTTGTGTGACTGCACACACACCTAGAGCACGGCTGGGAAGCTCAGGCTTTGTTGGCTGGAGTCCCAGGCTTCCCAGGCTGCCTCTGCTTTCTGCTTGCAAGCTCCTGTCATGTGGCAAGTCCTTCTGATCGATGATCAAGGCATTTTGATTTTCTTTGTGGTTGGGAGTTTGATTTGTTTACTGTGCATTGAGAAGACTCTTGGTCTTGTCACTGGTCAACAAGCTATCAGGCAGGATTTGCCAAACACACACCCTTAGACTAGACCCTCATTAGTGCTCCCTCAGCAGACCTGAGGAGGTCTGGTTCCTCTCCAGTGCTAACACGAGAAACTGAATGGCAGGTAGGGTGGGAACTCAGCTCTAGAGCAGCTCAGCAGCAAGCCTTCATCATACTTGGTTCTGTAAAAACATAATAAGGCAAAATATAGTTTCCTACTGGCACCCTCCAACCCCTGATACTGTGGCACAAGTCTGATTAAAGCATTTTCATTCAAATGGGTTTAAAACAAAACTCTTCGTTTGGGATGTCTCTTTTTAAGCTAAACAGTGCTGTTGTGTTTTTCCATATATGTGTCTGCCTGCTGAGGAAAATATATGTTTTCTGTCAAAAATCGTGAACCGAACATCTCCACATGAATATGTTTCCACAATGCATCTTCAGGGTTGTGGCTGGTTCCTTCCTCTCCTACCTAGAAAACTCCCCAATGACTTCAATCCCCCTCCTTCCTATGAGAGGGAATGTATTACATCTCAATGGCCATAGCAAACCAGTGACACCGGTGGTGAAAGGAGACCAAGAGTGTGAGGCAGCACAAGGGATAGCTCCGTCTATACTCCTCTAAGATTTTCATGGTGTAAACGGCTAAGGATCCGGACCTAGTGTGTGATCAGAGCCCCAGAGAGTGCCCCTTTACTTCTAAGTCCAGATGAGACACGAGATGCTCACAGAGCAGAGCACAGATGAGTGATGGGAGCACAACCCTGCGGATCCCCTGCCAATGTTTGCCCTGTCAGATTTGATGGGACAGGCACTCCAGGAGAAAAAGACAAAGAAAAGCAGAGGCTGAGCTAACATCGTGCATCAGGAATAATTGCAGCATTGACTGCTGCTGATCCCCAAAAAGACTGAAGCTGGAACAGGCGTTAAGAGAAAGGAAGAAATAATCACCTCAGCTCTTTGGCTGATTTCCCAATAGGTTCTGTAGATGCATGCTCAGTTTTAGAACACTAGAGGAAGTGGTAGTGGATGTGCAGTCTTCAGATGAAGTCTGTCTTGATAAAGAAGTGAACAAATACCGTTATCTGGGGAATAAATCTCCTCTACTTCACATGTTCTGCAAAAGACAATCTTTTCCTGTCCCTTCGCCAACCAAGTTTCACCATCCCTTGTCATGCATGGCTCATCGTTTCCTCTCAGCACCTTAAGCAAAAGGTCAGTAGGCAGAGAAGTGTGATCATTCCCTGTGGCAAGACCTGTTGGAGCCAATGCCTTGTGGGGTTGAACTGAGATGTCTGGGAGTGGGTAACCTTCCCGTCTGGATCTGGTGGTGGTGGTGGTGGGATCAATAGATCCTGGCTGTTACCACTTGCTTTTGCAGTAGGAAGATGGAGCTTGCCAAGGACCACAATTCTGGATCAGTCAGCAGGTGAAACAGATGCCAAATGTGACAAGGGTAGTGGCATTAAACGCTTGGTAGGTCTAGCAGAGCTCTGAGCCAAGGTCCCAGCCCAGCTCAGGTCCACAGATCCCCAGGGTCACAGTCAGGAAGCTCAGACTGCGTAACAGAGGGCAAGATCTTCATCCAACTCTTGTCTTCCACTCACCTCTTCTTTCCAGGAAACACACACAAGAGGGGAGGAATTGGCCACTTCTCAAGACAAGTTAAACCCTCACTTTTAAAAAATTGCACCTTAATTCTAGCCTGACTTTTCATAACTCTTGCTTCACAACCCTGGACACTAAATTAGACCTTTTTCTGTGCAACTGAAGAGCCCTCTACTGTCAGAAATCTCCCTCCCATGCAGACAGTTACGAACCTCTACCAGGTCACTGCCTAATGCCCTCCTTGATAAAGAAAACAGACTAAACCTGTTCAGTGTTTTGCTTTAAGGTAGGTTTTCAGGAAATATCGCTTTTTAATAAGTATGCTTTGGTGGTGGTGGTGACCCCTCAGATAATATTTGAGATGCTGATCATATATGGTCATTAAAAATCCCATCAGTTATCTCACAAGGCCCAGGGTTGTTGGCCTCAAAATCTCATCCCAACTCCATTGAGGGTGTTCCCTTTCTTTTTATGTAGCTTTTCCGTGAATTTTCATAGATGGATACACTCATTCCTGTTGTGCAATGCTGATTCCCTGAAACTTCTACACTCCAAAACCCAGACTCCTTGCCTCATGGATACTTGTTCAAGCAAGTAATCCATTGTGGGCAATGTCCCACCTGGGCCACAGCAGCTTTCTGTATCGATGAACAGCATCAGAGACCCACGGGCAGCAGTGAGTGGGAGTCTGCTGGGCTGAAAAGCTAAGGCTCCATCTGACTATGCACTGTCTCATGTCCCTCTTTCATTTTGGAAGAGAGAAGTTGTGGAAGCTATCCTCATCCCTCACACAGTGTGTGAACACCGTGCAAGGGGGAAGGGAGCTATATTTCCATTCTTCTGTTCACCATGTTATTTGGCAAACAGGCCAACCTTCATCTTCCTCTTCTTCCTGCTGGTCCTTGCTGCTTGGCCTCTCTTGGTGATCACAGGCATCACACAGCAAAGAGGACAGAAAGAACTAGTCTGATATGACCTTCTGACCTGAGAGCAGACTAACCATCCAGCAATGTGACAGCCAGTCAATGGGCCTGATTAATTAACTCTTAATAAGTTAATCTGAGCACTGAGGCAGAAAGAAGGCCTCCTGGTGAAAGCAGCCCTCTGATGCCTTGTAGGCAGGGGAAGGAAATCGATTCCCTGCCTGCCCCATTTATCACAGCAAAATGAAGTTTCATTGAATAACAGTGCTGGATAGATGAAATGTCACCGTGTCATTGGATGGAGAGGTGTGTGGGCCTGTGCTCATGCTGCTGAAGGGTCCTGGAGCACCTCTCCCCTGCGAGGATGATGAAGCAATATATAAAAAGAAAGATGTAAAAAAACACACAGGAAAGAAACTTTGAATAACAATGCACAAGAGCCTTTTTCCATGAGGCACTCCGGGAACCACCAGCAATACCCTGAACATGCCCTCTTCACTCATGTTACTGTTAGACCTGTAGCTTCTGAAATTGGAGCAGAAGGGGATTCCTGCAAACAGACTGCTTTGTCTGCTGTCTGAGAGGACAGTTTGAAGATCCGGAAGCAGCTCAACTTTCTGAGAAGTTCTGGCAGACAAGATCTGTCAGAGATGCAGAGCCCATGGGTGGTGCTTCAGCAGGGAAATGTGTGTCTTCTCTGCTGCCAATTCCCTGACATGAGCAAGCACTGAGCAGGCAGGACATCGTGAGTACGAGGTAATTATTCCCATTTCTGAATGAATCCGATTTCATGTTACCATTGTCATGTCCTGGGACTCACAGGAGACCCTGCCACCACCCTGCACATTCCATGTGCCCTCACAGTCTTTGGTGTGAGGAGAGTGGAGTGACTTTTCTTGTGAATGGGGCCATCCTATGCACTGCATATATGTCTAGAGGGCCTGGACACATGTTGATCAGGTTCCCATTCAGCTTTACAGGCTAACACCCAGGATTCAGGGCTCATGGGAACCTGTGTCCTCTTCACATTGCTCAGTTCTCTTCTCCCAGAGCTGAAAGGGAAAACCATACATTTCCATTTCACTACCCGAACGAGCAAAATGGGACACTTCTAGCGATTTTTGACAGTCCAATGGGGGCACAGAAGGTATTAGATCCCCTGAACACATCCCTGTCTCCTCACTAGCACAGCCCCCACTGTGCAGCAGGGCTTGAAGTAGCAGGGATCTGCATGAATTCTAAGCAGATTGCTCTCCCTTGCAGGATGAAAGCACGTTTTCCCCTGCTGTCGTTGACCTTTCTTTCTTGATTCCAGTATTTCCCTCTTCTTCCTGCCCTTTCTTCTCCAGCTCTCTTCTTGGCTTCCCTGCGCTCCCTTCTGCTCCTCCCCAGGAGCCGTCCTGCCCGATTTTGACTCAGGTGCCTCTTCTGTCATCCCCAGACTCCAGTGTCCCACACCAGGGACACAACAGACCCCTGGCAGTCTGCTTGCCTTCCGACATCTCTTAATTTGATTCACAGTTCTGGCTTGACCAGAAGAGACGGTCAATCATCTTTATCCTCTCCTTTGTCCCTGATTGTGGTGCTGCGCTCTCCGCTTTGAGCATCACCATCATTGCTCAGTCCTATCCCCTCCCCTGCCGGAGTATGACTCTGGGTTCCTTAATACATTCAATTTATGTGGCTTCAACAAGCTGCTTTATTTTGGCTGAGTTGTCCAGGTATGTGCTCCATAGCTAATACATGGTTAATCAGCTTCACAGAGCCCTCTTCTGTTCCTAGGAGACATTGACAAAATGCAACACTATCTTCCCTCTCCCATCACTTTCCTTCTTTCTTCTGCAGAGCCTTCTTCCAGGTCTGCCCTCCGCCAGCTTTCTTCTACTTTATTAGTTGCTCCCACAGCATTTCCTTTGGAGGATCTTTTACATTCCCTTGTGAAGTTCCTCATGGCTGTAGTCCTGGTTCCTTCTCTTGTCCCTCCGCGCTTTATCTGCAATCACACACAGCGGACTCACATATCCAGCTCTGAACAGCTTCCTTTCCTCTTGAGCATAAGTTTTATCTTGTGTCTTTAATGTCTCCTAATGGATAACTAGGCATCACTCAAGTTGATTATCACCTTCAAACTCATCTTAAAACTCTTCTTCGCCATGACACCTGCCTGGGTAGAATGGACTGCCCCACGAGGTGCCTGTTTCTCCCACTCCTCATACAGAGGAGATTAAACTAGACAGCTCCTTTTCAGAGGACTGGAGTTCACAGAGGTGAATCCCAATTCCCATATGCACACAGGGAGTTAATGTGCCATGACTAATGCACTGTAAATTCGTAGCCTGGCACCTTCCATGACAGCTTTCCTGTGCAGATCTTTGAAGAAATCTCGTGTTTTGTGATTGCAATGTTAAGTGCAGGCTTTAGAGTACAGTACAAGGTCTAAAATCGGTCTGGTGAACACTGCAGGATCTGAGCTAAGAATGTGCTTTTACAAACAGCATTGTTTGATTTAACTGTTACAACAATAATCTTTTTCTGTGAGTTGGTGAATGGCTGCTAAATTTGCCAGATCCCTTCAGGCATGTTTTTGTTGTTAACAATGTGCACTATGTCTCAGGTTGCTAGTTGAATTAACTTTTTTTTACTTAACTTGCACTTCTTAATCAGGATTGTCACAGATAGCAACCAAGGCATGTACAAAGAAGCTTTGTGGTTGAATAAACATTCAAATTAAACTGCTTTGTAAATATCAGGATGTTTTAAAAAAAAATATTTGAATACCTAAATTCTGTGCAGACTATCAAAAATCTATGAATAGGAGTGAACCACATTCAGGATTTTGTCTTATAAGTTTATTCAGGAACAATTTTTTTTACCTGTTTTATGTAAATCCAGCATGCCTGGCTGCTTGCAGAGAACATCTGTGAAGGACTCATAAAGATGGGCTCATCAGAAGCTCCCTTTCAAAGTGAATAAATATCAAAGCAAGCCCTTACCCATTATTCACTCAGCTTTCCACATTCCATTGGAAGGAAAGGCACAGAAAAGTCTTCAACAAGCCATCTAAGAGGGCTGGAGATCCCTTGGATCCCTCTCTCCAGGCTGGTAACTCTGCAGCATCTTCATGTGCATTCAGGCACATAGACCAAATGCTGCTTGTTCAGTGCTTTTGATTTGTTACTCCACCTTCCTCACGTTTTCATTGTACCTTATTTCAGCTTTTAGCAAGACAAAATATCTTCATCATATGCTCAGTTACCCTCTATTCATCACCAATGATCACTAACACTGGTCACCGGTCCAATGAATAAAAACCAGACACAATGCCAATCACTTCGGTGCTGTCATTTGAGAGAAAGAAGACGCACCAGTCACACATTTACAACCTGGCTGGGCTGGCCAGTCCATACTGCCTTTTGTGAGCCTACAGGAGGTGGTGTGAGTGTGCTGTGTCCCTGGCTAAGCCAGTCACTCACTGTGTGCACAATCTGCATAAGGAGAGGTCACACCAGAGTGAGCAGATTACGGGGACATGCCATCCAGGCAGTGCAATAACTGGTATTACATGCATCGATAAAAATTGTTCTCTTAGCCCTTAAACAACAGGCTGGAAAACATAAAAATAGTTCAGATTCTGGAGAGACTAGTGTCTGCATGCGCTCTTCCTTCATTAAAGTGTCTCAGGGGATAGATTAAGTGTCCATGCTGTTTTCTGGTCTCCAAGTACCTGCTCTAGAAATAATTTTTGGCCAGTTATCTTCATGTCTCATTAGCATCACATTAATCTAAACATAATGGGTGGTTTGCCTGCAGAGTCTGCACACTATAAACAGATGCTTGATGACCAAAACCAAGATCCTTCTGCTCTAACTGCATCACATATGATCGTTTCACTATTTATTTTGCTATTAAACAAAGTGGCAACACATGTAGATCAAATGAGCCACCATCCAGAAGCCCAGCATCACCAATAATGGTTTCAGGGAACATCTGCTCAAAGGACACTCAGCCTTCAGGAGAGGCCATTTCGTGCTCCATGTTGCATACACGCATGCTCACACTCACCAGGCGTGTAGACCATGGTGGCTGCTGTGTGACATGCAGGCAGGTTTCCAAACGCTTCCCTGTCTCAGCCCAGTTTAGCTTTCCTGCCACCTCATCCACAGGCTGAATCCTCCTGGGTCCTGAGAAGGGTGGTTCAGGCTCCCCAAGGTGGCATACTGGGGGCATGAGGACCACCAAAGGTATCGGTTACTCTATTTCTCCTTGAAGTTTTTAGGGGCTAAACATGTGACTGAGCTATCTGACATGTCTGAGATGTGTGTGAGGATCCACTTTGAGCATTTTCATACAGAAAAAAAGGCAATTCCCAGGAAGCAGTTCATCTCAGCTAGAAATGTTGTGTTGTGCATAGGGAACACTTTGACTCAAGTCTTTGGTTCATTAGAAATTTAAGAAAGAAATGTAATTTTTCCAGGTATTTCTTGATTTCCATCTCCTTCATATCCATATGTGCCTGAAGCATTTGAAAATAAACATCACAATAACTTTCTTTCTCTTTCCAGCTTTTGGAGGAAAAGTTTGTTTAGTTTACAGTTTTATGCATATGCCTGCCTCTTTGCTCCTGCACTTCTCCACAGGTCCATGCATGTTTGTGTTTGTACACAGAAATAACATATTGAGAGAAAATACAGTTCAAGAAATGAACTTTGTAGTTGGTTTTGAAGAGGGCCAAGCCTGTAGCCACACTTTTCCACTGGGGTAGGGAGATACACAGCCTGTGGCCAGACTTTCTGATCTCTCTTTCACTGCATAATCACAGCAGAGGTAGCAACTGTCATCCTCATTCCACTGTGTATTTTAATGTTTGCTTTTCTTTTTCTTACAGTGTCCCACAGAGGCAATTAAACGGAGCGGGGAATTAAGCAGGGCTCGCAGCATGTCTGCATTTCCCTCTGCATGAGGGCATTCTTAATGATGGTTTCCTGGCTGAGCTCTTTGCTGGGTCTGGGCTCATCGCTGCCTTTGGTGGAGACTCCTCCATATGTCCTTGGCAAGGCACAGCCTTGACCCATGCTCTCGGTCAGTGGGACCAACACTACCTACTGTCGATGTGTCACATTTTCTCCGAGATGCTTTGCAAGCCTCAGAGCTATGGTTATATACAGATCAGTGTTATGGAGAGAGGTTGAATGGAAATTTGTGAGTTACTGCCATGGGTAGGACTGTGGCTTCAGGGTAAGGAGAGCTTGCAGCCTGCATGCAAGGGCAAGGTGGGCTGAAATATTTGGCACGTATCTCCATTACACAGAAGTCAGAAAGTTGCCCATTCCTGCCTGGTTGTCTTCAGCAATGCTGCTGCTTGCTGTGCTCAGGGTTCAAGGCTGGGCAAACCTGCTTGCTCCCTCGGCCCCATCTACTGGTGGCCAACCCCCTCATCGTGCTCCTTTGTGTACCTCAAGCACAGCATTTACTTCAAGATGAGCCTTGAGAGGTTGATGCACAACAGCCACACCAACATGCACAAGCTCCTGACGCAGCACTCTTGCAGCATCACCCTCCTTCCTCCAGCCATGGTGTTTTGTGCTAATCCAGCACTTCTTGTTGGTTCCTGATGATCCCCACCAGCCACACTGATGAGCCCCAATACACCATTCCCAGTCACTTTTACTTGAACCTATGCTAAATATTCCAATCCACTTTAATTGAGACTAATGGACCTGTAAGTGCAGGTCTGTTAGCAATTTGTCACAGTATGCCTGCCATATGTTTCATATTGCCATCCTGAGGGGCCTCTTCTCACCCACTTATCACAGCTCTGACCGGACACACTTTGCCAAAACCACCAGCCTCCGCATGGAGGCTACAGTGTGAGAAGCAGGTCAACAGACAGACAAACCATGGGGTTGGTAGTTGTATTTCCAGCCAGTCTGGGGGTTCTGGAAGGGAGCAGTGCTGGTGCACAGGCAGCAGAGACCTTGCCAAGGTGTTCTGTCTTCCCTTTCTCGGCATGTGCAAGTGTGAAGAAAGCCAGTCACCGGGATGGGGGGATCAGGGATGGTTTATTGGTTCTGTGGACTGTAAATTCTCAGGACAATTTTTCCTCCACAGGAAAAAATTTAAGCTTCTCCAGAATGCTTCATTCTTACAAAAATCTTTTGACTCAGATCTGAACATGCTTGGCCCAGCATTTTTTCTGATGGAAATATTTACTGCTGGGGTGGGGGCTCCTAAACATCAGCCACCCTCTCTCCACAGCACACACTGGCCAGTTCAGACTGCCCCATTCCCTGTGCTGGTGAGACACACAAAGGCCCAGCACCGCCCAGCTGCTGTGGCTGTAGGACAGGTACAAGGCTGAACCTTTGCAGCCATCAGTGCCAGAAAAGTACTTGCTTCAGAAGCTGAGTATTTCCAAGTGATGTTTCAGGCTCCCAGACTCTCTCTTTTCCTCTCTCTTCCCCAGCTGTCTTTTGCCTTTTAGTTTTTGCAGTTGCTATTTTCTTTACTGTAAGCAGCTGGAGTTGCTCCTTGCACCTATTGATCTCAGCAGCCTTGACTGCTCTTAACTCCAAATTCCTCAGACCACCATGTGCACGGAGCCAGACACAGCCCATGAGTCTGCTGCAGCCATATCTGTCTGGACTTTGCCTGATGCAGTTGTAATGAAACTGTCATAACAAACAAGGACTGTTTTTACACCTTTCTTGTGATAGGTCCAGCTCTAGAAGCCTGATGGAGAAGCATCTCAGCTGAGGGACAGAAGAGTTGTCCCCATGGTACGACAGCATAATTTCCCTGAGGTACTCTGGTGTGTGCTGGAGAGGAGCAACCACCCCAAGGGCACATGGGAGCACAGAAAGTGAAGATTTCAGTCTCTTGGCAGGAAAATGAAGGTGTCAATGGGCAGTCCTGGAACTGGTGATTTTGCATTTTGATTGATGTGTTTCTGTTAAAAATTTAGGCATTCCACAAAGCAAAAAGAAAATAGTACCATTTTAGTAATAGATCAAAGTCTGGGCCAGTCCCATGTCTCAAGGTGCCCCAAGGGAGTGTCCTTCTTCATTTAAGGCAGGGCTGCAGCCTGCAATAAAAAATCACAGCTTGGAAAGGAAAGTGGAGGAGACAATTTGTTCAAGAAGTGGTGTGTGCAGTCTGGACCATCAGTCCAGGCTTCCCTCCTCTGCAGCAGGTTTGAAGATAGTGAGCCTCCGAAGAGAGCACCATAGCAATAGAACCACCTCGTTGCAGAGCTCTTTCACACTTCATTTCACTCAGGCAAGATGTTCTACTCCTTGAATGCCACCAGATAGTTCATTCCTCGAAAGATGCTAATTATTGCTGATTGGTTTATTAGCTTGCTGCCAAGAATCCACAATTTTCCTAGGAAAGGCAATGCCAGCCAGATGCTTCTTGATCTGAGACCTGCAGGGCTTAACTCTTCATGGTCTGCAGTGTGTGAACACTGCTTAGAGCCAGGGCTGTCTCTGTGGTATCACTGGCAGCAGGTTATACCTGTAAATCATCAGCACCTAAATCTAGGGTATCAAAGACAACCCTGGTGACTTCCCTGAAGAGCAATGTTCAGCTCTAATTTGCTTTTTTTTTCTTCTTCAAGGATGTGCACATCCAAAATTGAGTGCTGTGCAAACACTTCTTTTATAAAAGACCCGTGAGTACCTACATTCAGCTGCATTTCCAGAAACACCCTTGCCACTGCATTCTGCTTTCCCAGGTGGGCTGCAGCTCCACAGAAGGGGCATGGGAGCACTGGCATGATCAATGTTAGTGTCTGATGACTGCTGGTCTGCAGGCCGTACTATCTCCAGACTTTTCCTTTTGCTCCTTCCTCTGGGCCAAGGGACCCCCTGGATGTACTGGACCATGAACGAATCGGCCAGGAGCCCTATCCTGCCCATTCCCCACTCTTCAACAACTATATCACTGCTCCCCATGCCTTCCTTGCCCACTTCCCTCTCTCCTTCTCAAATACAGCGGATACCCCTCTTCTCCTTTTCTGTCTCTACCCACTCTCTCTGTACATCCCAGCTTGCTTTCTTGAGCTATGCATCCCTTTCATTAGACTCCTTTAGGTCCATCAGCCTCCTGCCACACAGAGTCACCAGCTCCGTGCTCTTCCAGCCCAACCTCTGTGTCTCAGCCCCAGAAGACAAGTCACTGCTTTCCGGACTCAGAGATGGGGCAGAGAAATGGTGGGTAGAAGTTCTTGGATTTGCTGGGGGATACAGTGACCAAGAGTGCAATATGTCCAGCAACAGCTCCTGTCCTCCTTACCCAGCCAGACAAAGCCAGATGAAAGACTACACCAGGTATTTTTGCTTCGTTCAGGACACTTTAGGGCTTGTTCCTAGAGTCCTGAATCTCCATGGTGTCTCCTCTGAGGTGTTCAGCAGCTCGGAGTCCCGCAGGAGGACCAGTGGCAGTGTGGGAGCAAGGTGGACTGGCTGCAACACCATCACCACTCCTGAAGACTAGTACTCCCACTTCCCCAGCTTGATCCGTTTCATCTCCTCATTCTGGCTGAACAAACAATCTTGCTTCCAAGTGGGGAAAAGCTACTTCTCAAGAGCATTCAGATGGTGTCAGTTGGTTTCTACTGCTTAAGCCAATGTCCTTTGGATTTTCAGGGGGACACCCAAGAGATCAAACTCACCTACCACCTGGCAAACCTCGATCAGCGTAGGGCTTCTTGACACATCAAAGGCCATTGTTTAGTCTTGTGCTGACACACAGTGACCAAGCAGCTGAAGACCAATGCCTTCCATTGCCTGAGGTTTCCCAAGAGCTCATCCCCTGCAGGTGGTAATGCCATGGCTTTCATTCTTGTGCTTTTGCTTTTTTTAGTAGCAGCGTATGACTTCCCCTTGCTCTCGGTACAGTACAAAGCACCTTTGCCTTTGATTTGATAGTGTGCTGTTTATCCATTGCGGATTATATGCATCTTCATAGCCACGACACTGCTGATTAACTTAGTTTCCAGCATGACCCCACTCCTTCCATGCTTTCCAAGACACAGTTGCCATGTAATTGCAACCTGCATTCTTTGTTTCTAGACAGTGACCTTGCATCCAGCTGTATTATACTGCATCTTGTTTGATTGCATTTGCCGAGCCAGGCAAGGCAGATTGATTGTGAACTATTTACTTCAGCTATTCGCTCTTCATTATTCACAGTATGAGATTCATCCCGTAAATGAGGGAACTGGCTAGAATTTCTCTTTATTGGTTTTGTTCCCTGATCATGTTCTGAGGCTTTTATAAACAGGAGGAGGGAAATTACAGGTATTTCAAACATATCCTGCATCAATTTGTTTTAGTGAAGACATGATTTCTGGAGCTGATTCAAAAATTAAACTGGAAAAAAACCTGTGATCTCCCTTTCTCTTTTCTCCCCTTTTTCATAGTTGATGGTAATTTCTTGTTGAAAACAAATATCTACATCTGAAAAATCTCCAACCACACTAATGCGCATTTGGGTATTTTGAAGATTTTTCTGTTTATGAAGAAAAAAATCACTTTTTAGTGAAAAGCAGATCCAGAGTGCTCTGATCCCATTTGGAGGTGTCACTGCCCCTTCCTTTCCATCTGCCAACACAGTGGTAACAACCGAGCCATGTGGAGTCTTCCAGCTCCTTCTGTTTCTGTCGTCTACATTAGCTTCACATTTCTTGGCTTGGTCTTACAATATGGGGAATTTCCAAATGCTTTCCTATTCAAGAATAAGATACATCAGGGACTGATTCACATCCAAGAGCAAATATGAGGAGGTACATTCAGCCCTCAGCTGGCCAAGGACTCCAAATGATTGGGCTATTTAAGTAATTTGTAGGAAATGAGCTGGGAGGGTAGTGTTCAATCAGTGGCAGTCACAAACCCATTAAATGGCTGTGCTGGTTGGATCCAGGCAATGGTGCTGCGAACTGCACAAACGTGAGGAACAGATATTCTCTCTCCCAAGGAGCTTACAGTCAAATTGACTTAATATTCACTCTGTGAAATTCTATCCAAAAAGCCCTTTCCTTCCCAGAAAAGCCACTTTTCGAAGTGATGTGTCTGAGCGGTTTGGTTTAAAACCCCAGCACACTTAGATGCCTTTGCAGTCATCAGCCACTACTGTTCTTCACTTAAATCGTGCTGAGCACAACCCAGAAATGCCAGAGCAATAGATTGTAAAGTTGGATTTGCGCATCTGTAGAGCAGAACCCCAGTGGCACGGGAATTTATACGGGTAATGAGAATATCCAGTTAGCAGAGTTAACACTAACGTGTTTTGGAAAGGACATTACTAACCTCCTACAGCACGACTGAGCCAATTTCTAACTGTTGGAGACTGGAGTGGGATTTGCATGGGAGGAGGAGTCCTAGAGATGCTCTGCAGGGTTCCTCTGCCAGCATGAGGGGTTACTGCTATCAGACAGCAGACACTGCTCTAGGCAGGCTTTCCTCAGGCCTGGCCATCCCCAAGGAACACTCTCAGCCTTAGGTGAAAAGTGTGTCTGCCAGGATGTTGAGCCCACCCTGGCACTGGGTACCCCATTAGAAAGAGCACAAAGCCAGCTGAAGAACAATGATGCTACCACAGCTGGTCAAGCTGGTGTTGGCCAGCCCCTGGGTGTCTGGAAGAGAGAGCAACAGGTCGCTGCTATCTCACATGAAGGCTGTTTTTAGGCCAGGCTGGAGTGCCTTGAAGCAGCTGGTCTCCTCTGTATGCTGAGCCTGACCATGAACGTTTTCACCGATGGAGAACCCTGGAAGGCACAGGCTCAGGCCGTCCCTGAGTTTTGGGCAATGCTGCCATCTACGCTGCAAGGCCTGTGAGTGCTGAGCACCTCATACCATTGCTGGGGACCTGCTGAGGACGTGGGCACAGGGTCTCACCAAGCCCCCAAAAACCATTGTGGATAAAGCGAACCCCTCCATCCCAGCAGCACTTCTCTCACCTGGAGAGCAGCAACAGCAAGAACTTCCTTCCTCAGCAAGGACTTTTCCCTCCTTGGTGCAACATCTGACTGACCCTGCAATGAAACATGAGCAAGGAGGTGCTTGGGATGTCCTGGCCAAGCACTGGGTGTCTAAGGAGGAAGATTTCCCTGTCCCCGCATCACACCACATTACTTGGGGTCATAACAAAGTCAGTCTCCTGCAGGACATCTGACAGAGGTGTAAGGGGGACAAGTCTTGTTCTCATTTCCTGCACCATGTGATACAGCACTGTGCCCTATCACTGAAACCTGGAAGAAAGGCATGTTGGGGCTCTGATGATAACAATGTCCTCCCCAATGGCTGCATCAATACTCACTCAAAAGGCCTTTCTGTATCAGCCTATGCCCCTGATCTTTCCATGTCCCCAAATGCAGATAGGAGGGTGACTTTTAGGCGTGCCTAACACTGGTGTCAGAGAGAGACTTTTTTTGTGTCATGTTCTCTGCAACACTGCAAACAACAGCCATGCTTAGCAAATAGATTAACACCATTGTTTACTCATGAAACATTTATGATAAATTTCAGTTGTGTTAAAAAAAGACAAACAGTAAACTAAACATGAATAACTACTTAGATTAAGTGTTAGAGTTGTCTTTCTTTCTACAAATGCACAGAATTCAAATAATCAAGAAAGAGCAGTTAGTCTTTTTATCTGCTGATTTAGCACAAACTCCTGGAGCTCCACAGACATCTTCCTGCATGTTAAGAGGAGTGACTGCTTGAAATGGCTCTGGTGATCAGGGTGATCCCCATGACCTTCATGTCCTCCTGGCAATATTGCAAGAAATGACTGGTGACAGAAAGGTCTTTCCATGGCTGTGTTGGTCTGGTTGTTAATACATAGATTGATGTCAGTGCATACTTCTTCCCAGCAGCCTCAGAGGATGGTTGCAGCTTCAGTAGTTCAACAAGCGTTTTGAAGCACTTGTCTAAATAAGCTGAGAAGTCCTGCTTTCCACCCATGGTGCCTACAGCAGTGTTGAGTGACACTCTCGACAGTGAAGGATGGACTTACAGCCCTCTTCCCTAAGTATTTTGGGTCATGCTAAATGCACTTGCAAACCCATTTCCTCATGCTCTAGGACTCACCGCATGGACACTTTGGGGTCAGAACTGAAAGTTCATAGGGGAGAAACCACTTCAGATTAAAAGGAAGAATTTTGATTTATGGATAGAAGAAATATTTTGTGTAAGCAAACCCAAAAAATTTCCTTTCCCTCCACGGTCTTACTGAGACATCCATCAGACCATAGCAGAGAGAAGGCCATGTAGCCCAGCACAGCTTCTGTCCTCTGCAGCTGTGGGTGAGGGAGACCTCTCCTCCAGTCAAAGGAACATGACTCCCGTTCCCAGGAGAGGGTCTAATCCATCCTGTCTTTGAAACAGTGGATCTCAGAGCTTGGGAAAGAAAAGTGGTTCTCAATACATTTGCATTTCCATAGCATCTCCCTCTTACTGGAGGATCTGATTTACATACTTGTTCTTTCCCCATTACGGGTCTCAACACTGAGACACTGAAAGCAACATTTAAATGTGCTCCTCCAAGGCTGGAGAATCCCCAGCACTCCTGTGATGCAGTTTTGGATGGGGCAATGGACATTCAGAAACAGCTGCAACTTCTCCAATCAGAAATGTTCATGATCCCTGTTGGTCCTCAAGGCAGGAAATTCATGACTTTTAGGAGAAATTACCCTTTGTACCTGGCTGATGAAGTTTTTGCCTGGGCAGTCAGACAGGAGAGAAGAGCAAGTTTAAGAATATCCTGAGTAGTTAAGATAAGCACTGAGACATGCACAGGGAAGAGCAAAGAGAAGATGATGATGCTGGAAGGAGCACTCCCTGCCTCCTGTGAGGCCTTCAGTGCTACAAGAGGTTCCTCCAGCAAACTGCTGGAAATCACAAGCAGAGGTGTGGGTGTTCTGCCTCTGAGAGGAAGAGCTGCAGGAACATTCATCAGGCTTTGGGCAGAGCTTTTATGAAAGCTCATTTTATTTGTTGTAAGGCATTTGTGTAACTTACAAACTTTTGTTGAACCTTTGTCAATAACAACCTTAATGAACCTTTTATTATTGAAAATAATAAAAATCTTAATTGAAGACAGCAATATCAGCTGTGAAACATAAACCCCAACAAAAAGCAGTGTACATTTTATAGGATAACAGCACAGATAGGTACATGTCTTTAAAAGTACTGAGTGTCCATATGGTCATGCTGCTCTGCTCCCAGGAGCGTAGATGCTGGGTTCTAGCTGCTGATCTTATTCTGGGGTTGAAGTGAGGATGGGAGAAGTCATTGCTTGTATGTGCAGGCTTGATGGTGGAGCTGCTGCTGTGAGGTGGGAAAAGAAATGCCAGGGGCTGGAAATCTGGGTGTATTGAGTGCATGAGGGGTTAACAGTTTGGGGAGTCTAATCTAAAGTATCTTGCAATCTCCATGGATTATGAAATGTCTCACTTTGGAAGATATAACTCATGAAACCCTGAAGTAGCTGAAAGGTGAAGGCATTGTTCTCACTGTGGAACAAAGCTCTTTTTGTACTGTACTGTTCCTTTTCCTATTCGCCTGCATTAAAGATGTTTGGTTTTTTAAACCCTGTGGCATCATCATGAAGTACAGAGGAATGAGAGGCCAGGAGGGAGGGAATAATTTTTGATGTGTCAGGGAGATTATAAGTATGGGGTCATCCTCAACCTTGGGCTGTAGGTAGCATTTTAGTGAGGAAAGGAAAGCCAACAAAGAAGGCAAGGAAACACAAAGAGAGACATGAAAGGGAGCTGGAAGATGTCAGAATGGCTAACAGACAGAAAGTACTAATAGTTTATAAAAATAACAGCCTGGAGTTCAATTTCTCTGCAGAGATCCCATTTGGAACACAGTAAATTGAAAGAAAAGGCAATAAAACTGAGATCAGAAACCCTCTGAGTTCACATACAGCAAATATCACAGCAGCCACAGGGCGTTGGACTCAAACGCTTGCCAAGGCAGTCGTTCTGCTGTATGGCACATGCTCCCAACTGGGATAGCCCCTTCCCAAAACTGCGATCTAAGCATCCACTGGGGCACTGTCAGCAGCCATCTCTTTGGACTCTGGCATAGAGAAGAGACTCCAGGAGTCTGGGGATATCCCCTCCCTGATGATGTCCAGGGAGGACTCTCAATCCCTTAGACATTTCATATGGACCACAAGACACCAGGGTTCCCTGGAGACCTTCTAACCAAACATGTAGTGCAGCCTGTGATAGCAAGGACAAGAACTGGAGCACTTCTGAAAGGTTTTTGCTGTTCATTATTGCATTAAGATCCTGCTGGAGTTTGCTTCCTTTGCTGCAACATCAGAACTTGTCCCATGTGGGAATCTTTCTCTCACATTTGCTTCAATTTATGGTCAAGTACCTTGAGATTCTCCAGACTACTCTGAAGTAAGACCTTGACCAACCTCTGCCCTAGATTTCAAGGGAAACCATGATCTCTGCAGACAGATGCAGACAAAGTAGTAGTTGTAGTACTGAGAAATGAGCATTACCTGGTAGTGTCATTGCAAAGGGTATGCATATGACCATGCCAGCTGTCTAAGGTGAAGGCATTCACTAATATGATCTCAGAGCAGTGAGCAGGAGGCATGCTAAGAAATGGACTGGTTGATCTGAAAACCCAGCAGAGGTTTTAGTTAGGATTATTTATAGGGCAACAGGGTTCGGTGAAATAACAGCTACAAACATTATTCCAGGTGATCTCCTGAACATATTCATTCCATTGTCAGAGTAATAACCCAGTTTTCAAGAGGAAGCTGCTTAATGTTTAGAAAAGAAGGATATTGTCTGCAAAGCTTTTTCAGTCAAAGAAGGAAAGACCTGTCCCCAGTGAGGACAAATGTTCACGTCACTCCTCTTGAACATCTTCATTAACTTGCTAGACAACGTTCAGTGCACTTGTGCAGTCCCAGAAACCCCTTGAATAGTAGAGAGGCTCTTTGTCATTGTTCCCAAGAGCTGGATTACTTTGGGTTTGGGAAGATGATCCTCAGCCAGAACTCAGCAAAACCCCCACTTGCTGTCTGGACTTCTCTCTGAATTTCACTTCCTTGCAAATCTTCTGCTGAGGAGAAATCCATTCTTGCCATTAATTCTCAGCAACTCCTATCAACAAATGCTTTCAGCCCAGCCTCAGAGAAGCTGTTGCCAAGTGCTCCAACATCCTAGACACTTTGTCTCTAATACAAAGGGAAGTGCAGTTACGTTGACATGTTTTCGCTAATACTGTCTGCACTGATTATTTACAGATTTTAACCTTTTCTTCTTATCCTTGTCTTACTTTTCCATCTTTTAACTCTTCAAGGTCTTGCTCATTGTTGCTGTTCTCTAAGAGATACTTTGTTCCAAGCCACCTTTCCTCAGGAATAGTAGTTTTGCTATTCTTGTTAGCTCATCTCCATAAACATAAAGGAACAGTAACAGTCAATGGAACCCAAGTAACCTAATTAGAGTGAACACAGCACCCTACCTCAGCTCATCCCAGGCCTATCGGAGCAGAGCCATCAGCCTTATGGTCCAGGAGGGACACCCACTGGACAAGTCAATGGGAGCAGCTCTCCAGATAGCCTCACAGGCTGAGAAGGGTCACTGCCTTAGGGCATGGGATATGTTATGTGATGCCAGGAAGGGCATTTGGGGATTTTGGGATGTTTAGAGGAGGAACAAAAGACAGGGAACGGGAGGGAGTGCATAAGTCATCAGTGCATGTGTCTGTACACCTCTGTGTGTGAGGGGGTCCGAGCAACTGGAGTGGGGCTGTGGGTCTCAGGAGCTCATATGTCCAGGCACCAGAAACTGGGGAGACCCAGGATCCAGGGGCAGCTACTAGGTAAACTGTCTAAGCCCTGCTACTGGAGGGATCCATATTGGATATATGCATGTATATAAATTTTCCACTAATGGTCTTTCATCTTGATCAGACTCACTACTGCCTGGACCTGGGAACAAGAGGCTGCAGCTGCTTCACCTCTGTGGGGCTATTGAATCTGAAACTCCTAACAAATCTAACCTCACTTCTACATGCAAATTCCTTTTTTTGCTATTCCTCCCAGTACAGGATGCAGGTACTCCATTACTGTTCTTAGCTCTCCCAGTTCATATCTGCTTTCTCTCCCTGTGTTTTGGCTTTGGATTAAATGTTTTTGGGAGTCTAGTCTCCAAGTTTGTGCTGATGTAACTGTGCCTGTTTAGGTTGTGATATGATGCTAACAGAGAAGAGATATTCCAATATACCACTTCCACATGGGAATAAGCCAGTATGTCTGCATAGCCAGGGGCTTGCAGCATTTTTACTGCTATACTGTGCTACAGAACCACTATATGTGTCCAAGAGTTTCAGGATGATGGGTGCCTTGCAAGGCTTACCTTCTTTATCACATCTTTTGCACTAGCTGTATCTGAAAGCTGAGAGCACTACAAAGATTCCTAGCAAACTGCATGGGTGCAAGAAGAGAGAATCTGCACTCACAGCCTCTTTCTTTAATAGTAGATAAAAGAGGATCCAGATTTAGCACAGTCCCACATACGTCCAGACTATTCACCAGTTTGCGTGGATCTTGGCACAGCTTTGGACCAGAACAACTAGCATGCACTCAGAAGACTGCAAGACTTGATACTGCGGATAGCACAGGACAGGGAATGCTCCCAGATTGCTTGGGCACAGCCATCCTGCACAGGAGGAAAGCCTGTTTAGCCATATGCACGTGAGCCGTATTGTGCCATTTGACCTCTAGGCCAAAGAGCAGTGCCTGGTCTGTTTTATTTACTGGCATAGGCAGGAACATCCAAGAACCTCCACCCATCCTTTTTGCCCTACAGTCCTGCAAGTTATTTCAGGCCTGTTCCTGAGCTCTGGACTATGATAATAAAGATTCATTGTTTTTGTTTATAATAAGTCAAAAATATTCACACACACATACTGCGCCCGATGTCACCTGCAAAGAACTACTTTAATTACTTGCTGCTAGTCTAAAAGTTAATCAGTTATTTCCTTTACTTTCTCCAAAACCCATTAACTCAGACATTTCCTCTGTGCACTTTCCCAGGATCTCCAAACCTGCTTTTTCCAACGAATCACTTTGTAAAGCTGCTGTTGTTTCTTTGTTGTCTGGACTTATTCCATTTCCCCATTACAGAAAAAGTTGCAAAAGCAGCAGCTGCTTCAGCTTGCTGAAGCCGTCGTTAACTTCATCAGCCTCGCAGTCGGTCAAGGATCCAACAGTATTGTCCTCTTCCATTATTTGTGCAAACACTTCATATCTCCACTCTACAATCATCTAGCATTAGTTTTCTGATTTTATTGTTACTGAAGGTCATTCTCAGTTACATTTATACAGTCTCAACTGAGGGCCTCCAATCTGGTTGTCTTCTCTGGTTTTCAGGTTCAGAGGATCTTTCTACCACTTCCATCAGACACCCTGCTTTTTCTTCTTTGCTGTGCTGTTTTCAACCCAGGTTACAGACTGCTAAGTTTGGCACAGCCCCAAGGGCATCCTTGGACTTGTACCAAGTGTAATTGAGCTTAACATATCATACACATCCCTCTCTTTTCTGACAGCATCTGTCTCCAATTACACTGTGCTCAAATCCTTGCCTTTTGGATTTCCCCTGACCCCTTACAGAGCTTCATCTGATGAATCCATTCCTCACTGAGCTTGAATTCAAGCAGCTGGGCTACTATCACTGGGCTGGAACTGAGATTTCCTGCTGTCCCAACCCCATCGCCCCTCCAGAGGAGGCATCAGTAGCTTTTAAAGGGCTCCTCCTTGAGGTGAGTCCTCCAGATGGTGATATTTTCATCCGTGTACCAGAGGGAACTCTCTGAAGATGCAATTCTGGGTGGTTTTTGTTATAATATGTCTTGTTCTCTGAAAATATGGAAAACGGCACCAATAATCCTTGGCATTAGAGATGGGGTACTAACAGATGGATACAAAGTGGACGAGACTTGAAATCTCATCAAAGAATAACCTCCTCATTGTCCCAGGTCTCAGTGATGTCCTGCAGTAAATCAAAGTGGTTCATTTTGTGTAAGCAAGCTTTTATGATTCCTTAGCTATGTAAATAGTTTATCTACCCTTTTTCTTCTAGCATTTGATGAATTCATCTACCAAATATAACCATCTAGAACTGAACCACAGCCTTCCTTTGTAGTTGGTAGAGAGAAATAAATGTGCTTCTCATTGTAAAAGAGACTTTTAATACCAAGTGAAACACGCCCTGCCAGAAATCCAGGTGACCAGCTCATTTGCAGACATCTACATTGTAAAAGTCTAAAGTTAAGTGAGATAAATCCAGTCTGATGCCACTGCTATGTCCACTGCCAGTGGGAGATGCCAGAGAGAGGATATTTCCACCACACTTCTGTCCTGTGCCCTGCCACAGTCCCTGGTGTAGAAGGTTTTGTGTTGGGGGATTATTTCCATACTCTGCTCTCTGCTTTTGGTAGAAGAGAGCCTCTTACTGAGTAGACTTGGAATTCAACTTGATGTCGTTATTCAGCCATTTCTACAGTTGGGTTGTGGCCTACAGACTCTCTTCCATCACCTCCCAGCCCTCACCACCAATTATGTACTCTATATTTTATTGGCATGAGTTGCTTGCTTTACGATGGCACATGGCAGGTGACCAGGGTTAGATAGATAATTACTGCTCTTTAGTCAAACACTAATTACTGCTCCTTAATCAAACACTAAACTGTCCTGGTTCTCTCACCCTGGTCACCTGCTTAAACCGAAACCCTGTAATCTAACTATCCTTCCCTTATTCCATGGGAATTCAGAAGGCAAGCGCAGCTTTGCTGCGTGCTGAGCCAGCTCCAGTGCTTTGAGAGGGCCACTTGCAGGGCAGGTTCCCAGATACAGGTTTTGTTCCTTGTTCACCGATGTGAAGGCGTGGGAGGTATCATCCTCACCCCCACTGCCATCACTCATTTGGACTAGAGAAGCTGGTTCAGCTGTATCTGGAGTCTTCCAGCACAGCACTGCAATGAGTGGCAGCCGCTGTCCCACACCTGGTGTTACAGCCTCAGGCACTGCACACAGCATGTGGCGAGGGACCAGGTGTGCTACTGACAAGCACAACCCCAGGCAGCAATGAGAGCAAACACTGGTGATGTGCTGGATGCTTACACTGCTCTTCTGCCCTCACTGTAGGTAGTCACATTGTTGGAGCAGAGGCTGCAGAGAACTCCTAGTCCTCCCTAAGCATCTCCCTAATCAAAAGCTACTGACCTCTGGTCACGGTCCCCAGGAAAGGAAAAAGCCAGGACTCCCATTAACACACAAGCCAGTATCCCAGATCTGAGAAACCAGAGAGACAAGGACCAGGACCAGGACCACCTTGCTCTACAACCTTCCATTGACTTGCTTTGTAGCTTTATTGCACAACAATCACATGCACATGACTGTAGACTCTTCCAGGTTTCATTCATGAGCCATTTCTATCACACACCTCAGCTGTCACAACAGAGAACTGAGATTTAAGGTGGCTGTCCACCCTGACAATATCTGCCTGTTTGAACAGTTGATTCTGTGTTAATGCTGCCAGTTTAGGAGAGAGGAGATGTCACATAAGCACACACTTACTCATTATCATAGGATCTGCTATCCCTCCTAGCATCTACAGTGTCCTAGGCGTCATCTCAGCTGGTGGCAGAAATGGCAGAGCCCTGTGCAAACCACATTGGCAAGACACACGGACTGTCTATTTCCAGGAGTAGGGTTCCTCCATCCCTGCTCCAGGGTGGCACCCATCGCTCCTGGCACACTGTGCATGCTAACATCAGTGACACTACTTGAACCACACTTCAGTTCTTGCCTTAGCCCAGCACCAGTGAAGACTATAAGATGCTTATCAAAGAGCTCTGAGTTTGTAGTTGGGCAGGTGCCACTTTTAGGTGAGTTAGCCGATCTGCTCAAATACGCTACGATGGCTCAACCTTGAGAGTTTGCTAGCATCCTGGATGAAGGGTGAAGCGGGATGGAGAATCAAGGCATAGCTGTAACACTTCTTGTTGGGAGAATTGCACAGCAAAGTTGTACAGGACAGAGAGCACTCTGCAGGCAGGAGAAATCTGTAACCTTTGCTTAGGAGGAGGAGCTGTATTTCACGAACATATTAACCCAGCCACCTAGGAATGCCAGATATCAAGTAGGTGCTTTTAGTCAGGGTAATCAACCTATTGCTTGCTTGTGTAATTGGCTCTTGTTCTAGTACTCATTAATAATCTTGCTTAAAGCAATTGTTAGTAGTCTGACCTCTCATTGTGCCAAGCAGATAGAAATTAATACACTCATTTTGCTCATTTTGCTGATAAAAATGATGCATGCCTGAGTTCTCCACCATTTCTCTCTACCCATGTTTCATAATTCAGGGATCTTCACCAGAGGTCGGCTGACACCATTTCCCCTTCCTAGGACATTGGCTTTATGGACATACATCATGGTGACCCAGGTGTGTTGAAGATGTCTGGACCCTGCCATGGCCTGGGGGTGCTGTGGTAACACCATTACAAATGAGAGGACTACTTGTATTGCCTATGCTGGCAATTTTTTGACAATTTTTGATGTATGTGAGGGGTCCCAACATCCTGAGAGTGTGAGCAGAGGCTACATCACACTGCTTGTGGGATGTGCACTTGGGGGCTCCAGGTTTTCCAGACATGTGCACTCTGATTGCAGGTCATCTTCTAGAAGATCTTCCAGCACTGGAAGGTCTAGACGCCCCAAAGATCCCTGCTCTGCACTCTACCAGGTGCTCCAGGGATGCTCCAGAGAGCTCCCATGTGCTGAGCAGCAGGGACAGCCAGGAAGCTTGGCCTAATGAACACTGGCAAGAGCAGTCTTACAGTTAATGCAGCCAGCATCTGGTGAGGTAAAAGGAAGGGGCTGTGTTCAGTTCCACACCCCATGCTTTCAAAATGCTGATGAAAAAATGGCAAGTGTCCATAGGAAAGCTCAACTTATAATTTGTAAGTGTTGGAAAACTAAAACTAGAGCGGCTCAGCCCGCTGAGCTCACCAGATAAAATGTGAAGGTACTTCTGAAGGCAGAGGGCTCTTCAATTTGGAAGGTATGCATACATAAGACCCTGTGGGTGAATTCTGAAATCAGATCAGGCTAACTGAAATATGACACATTTTTTGTTAAAGAGAATAATTAGCCATTGGACCATCAAGCCAGAAAGTGTTCAGGACTCTCTAGTGTTTGCAGTCTTTACAAATCTCCCTCTAATAGCTCTGTTGCTGCTCACCTTGAGCCCAGGTTTTATGCAAAATCAGAGGGCAGGAATATCTGTGTGACAAAGGACTTCAGAGCAGATGGGTACCACGCTCAGCACCAGTGCAGGGGCCAATACATCACAACCACAGTGTCCTGCCCACACTATGGCCCACACAGCAGATGCAAGGCAGGGGGAAAGGTTGCAGTGAGCTGCCCGTCAGCTGTGTGAAGAGGACAGAGCAACACTGTCCACTGCACTGTGCTGCAGAGGCACATGAGGTCCTCTTCCCACCTGAAGTAAAACGGAACATGGAGGGACAGCTGGGACACCAATATTGTGATGAAAACTATTACCACAAATGCCACACACACTCATATTCACATTCAGGCACCCTGGGGGCTGCTGTAGGCCTGCAGGAGAAAAGGTAAGGCAGAAAAGAAATCAGATGGAGCCTTCAGCAGACACATGCATCCCGGAGCATTTGCCTCCCCGGCTTGGCACTGGATTGCATGTTCTCTGTAATGCAGCAGGGTGATGGGAAGGACAAGTCTGGGCATTGTTCTTTTGTCTTTTTTTTTTTTCTGATTTCCAAACCAGATTTAATGATAAGACTGTCAGAAGTTATGTTTTTTTCAGAAATTAAAATACCAGTCTGACGGGAATAGAGAAAAGCAATAATGGGCCAAATGGATGTTTGGGTCAGTGTGACTCATAGTGGGCTGGCAGCGTGGGATCCAGACTGACAGCCTGCCTGCAAACGCCCAGGCCAACACAAGCCAGAACAGCCAAGAGCCCAGGAAATGCTGGAGAGGCTGACAGCTGAACAGAAACACCCTACAGAGCGTTGGGGCACGTACCTTGTTTTCATTCATTAGCTAAGCCTGAATCCATAACCAAACTTCCTACATATGTGTGTCCTGATAGGGATCACACTGAGCCACACTTGGGCTTTACGTATACTGGGGCCAGATAAAAGCAGCATTTATATCAGCACCTGCACTGTGCACTCAATAAATGCAGCTTCTAGTCCATGCATTTGCAGATTTATGGAACCAAAATCACATCCACAAGAGCTCTGGGGGTCCTAGGTCTTCTGGGCTTTTACTCCAAAAATGACACCCCAATTGTGTTTCCTGATAGGAGCAAACATCTTTACTGTAAAAGATTTGAGTGCTCCTTGATTTTGCAAGCATGTAATTTATGAAATCCCACCTTGAAGGGAGATTTAATATTTCATATCGGGTGTCACGTCCCACCTACGGCGGGGGGGGAAGTGACTCAGATTCGCAAATCCCCTCAGTGTGGATTAAAGTGAAACAATCACTCGAGGTCTGTGCATAAACATCAACTTTAATGGAACAAATAGTCAGCAAACATTGGTTCTCTAGCAATTGTATCCACCTAAGCTATGCGGTTTTATGAGGAACCAAGGCGGGCCTTGTGTTACTTAATAGCTTTAAGAGACAGGATAGAGAGAGAAAGAAAGAGGGAGAGGGGGAGAGAGAGAGAGAGAGGGAGATATCAGTCCTGGATCCAGCATCGGACCTGCCAAAGGGGGTGTTCGGTGTAGAGAGCGCCCAACGCGGGGCTCGTACGTGCCCCTATTTATTGCCCCAGTTCCTGGGCTTCTGGAACCTTCTGTCACTCCATTTCAGGAGTGGTTGAGACAACAGTCAATTAAGGGGAGTGACACCAGACCCCTCCCTGTGATTTCTGCAACCTTCTCTCAGGGCTCTGGTTCCAGGTAGGGTTGTTTAAGCTGCTTGGGCCTCGTCCCTTACATCAGGTCCAACATATCCATTCATTTTCCATCAAAATCAAGTCTAACAATGCTGGAAAGGACCTAGGGGTTACAGTGGACACCAGGTTGGATATTAAGGTAACAGCGAGCTCTCACTGCAAAAAAGGTAAACCACAGACCGGTGTACATTAGGAGGACCATGGCCAGCATGCTGAGGGAAGCTATCACCACCCACGCAGCACTGAGAGGGCTGTGCCTCGAATACCAGGTCCTATTGCAGGATCTTCAGTGCTAGAGGAATTTGGAGAAAACTGAGAAGGTCCAGCAGAAGGTACCATCAAGGTCAGAGGCACACATCCTGTGGAGAGAGGACGAAGGAGCCAGGCTTGTCTAGCCCAGTGAAAAGGTGAATCAGTGGAGATCTATAAGCAGCCTGCAAGTACTGGAAGGGAAGTCATAAAGATCACAGAGCCAAACTCTTCTCAACAGTAACAGCCAGTATAACAAGAGGCAATGGGGCAATGGGGCAACGGCCTCATGGGAAGTTCAAGCCCTGGTTTCCAGCTCTAGATCAAGAACAGGATTTCATCATTTAAGAACTTAATCTATGTCCTGGGTCACAGTTTGATGCACTGAAATTATGTCATAATTTCTTCACAGTCAGTCATTTGGGCCATTTCAGGACAAAAAAGCTGCCTCCAAAGGAATTATGGATGCTGTTCTGTAAATGTCTCTTCTGGTTTTTTTTCTGGCAGGAGTGTGCTAAAAACGTCACTGGGGTCTCAGAGCATGAGCTGGATAGCATCTGGAGACTACAATAAAATTTGAATTGGCCCACTGAGAGCTGGATTATCAACATTTACATTGCTGCAAGTCAGAAATTAACCTGGTAATGTTCACACTGGGTTTACCAAGGTGAGCGAAAAGCCACCTTGTGTTGTATTTTAAGCTGCTGAAAAACAGCACCTATTTCCTGTGCCTCTATTATGGCAGACCAGCCGAAAGATTGCCAGCTATTAAAGGTTCCTGGCCAAGCAGGTTTTGGATTCAAATTTGGCCCAAAAAAAATGTCTACTTCTGTCCAAGGACACAAAGCAGCTGAATGATTTCAGAGCATTCCTGTGCCAAGCCTGACCTGAGTCCAAGTCAGGAAAACTCAGCTGAAGACTCCCGGAAGTCCCTTTTTAAGGTAGAAAAGGTTTTAAGTATTTATGTTCCTATTTTACAGGATTTGTATCTCTGGCTCCATTTCTGACCTGTCCAGCTCAGCTATTACTCACCCAAAGGACACATCAACTTTTAACAGGTATTGACGTGCAACTGGACAGCAGTTACCCAGGTCTCCTGTTGCTATCTCCTACTCCTTTATTAAGCTGCATTTTGGCATGAAACAGAATTTATAATGCTTCCTCAGTACCCACGTTTCTTTGAAGCTGGCACAAAATGTGCCCTTCTCTTGGATCTCGCAATCTTAAACGACATTCGCATACGCCTTTAAGCATGTTTTTCTATATCACTATAGGGATCCCAATCCTGGTGTCTTCCAAGGAAGTTTTGTCGTGCACTGAAGTATCCCCGTTAAGCACATAATATAAATAAAATTGTGCTGTACTGATACCCTGAATTACGGCACAAGGAGCTGCACCTCTGCTCATCCTCCATTCAGGCAAGATCAACGTGTATTTCCTTTGAGACTGCAAATGCCTGATCTCTGTGAGACTGACACAGAGACAGGGCCACGAGATTATCGTTGTTAGTTCACTGCCATCAGAGGCATCATGTCCTATTAGCATAGTATGCCTCACCTTAACAGTACCTCCCACCAGTATCTGTACCACGCTGAAACATGGCAAAAAATGATGCAGAAAAAGAGAATAGTGCCATAAGAGTTAATTAGCCTGGCAGGAAATCTGTTCCCAGATGGCCACTGACAAGAGGTGAGATTATCAAAACAAAAGGGATGGAAGGGAGTGCAGATCAGAGAGGAGCCCACGACCCAGCTCAGATTTTGCCTGCTTCCCCCCCCAGAATCGCGCACCCTCTCACTGGAAAGCTGTCTCAAACTGAGCCCACCCAGCACCCAGGGACCCCTCAGAGTGTGCCTACAGGATTGACATCTCCCCAAATCTCTCTCCCTTGCTTGCAGTGGAAAATGTTTCCCTTTTACTTTTAAGAGCAAATGATACTGATGCAGAGGAAAGGGAAGAATAGTAAGAGCCATTACGGCTGCATCACGAGCTCTTTAGGGCTTAAAAATAAAGAATTGCACAGTAAATGGGAATGAGGACACGTGAGCACAGAGCATGTAGAGTGGCAGCACAATCACACCAGAATAGAAACAGCACTCCCAACACGCGCCAGGCTGGTAAGGAGCAGAAAGGGCACCAGAAAAGGCTCCAGAAATACCTTCAAGGTAAGAAGACGACAAAGGGAAGCCTACCCTATGGGACCATGACAGCAAATAACAGATGACACAGATAAGGCTGAAGGTTTCAGCGTATTCTTCAACACTCAGCATAAAGAAATAATTGCAACAAGCTGTGTAAGGCAATGCATTTTACAAAGAGATTAGACAGGCCAAGTGCGAGAAAGGATGAGTTAGATGACTGAACCAGAACAGAGGTACTCAGATACACAGCACCTGAAGACAGCTCCCCTGCAGTACTTAAGGATCCAGCTGAAGCTGTCTCTGAACTGTTTGCTATACTTTTAGGGAGCCATAAGAATATGGGAGGGTCAGAAGGGACAGAGGCAGAAGTATAATATCTGTTTTTAGAAGAGGAGGAAAGGAGGGGGGTGGAAATTATAGACCAGCTCCAAATTATAGTTTGACTCCAGAGCCTGGAGATTTTTCAGGAAAACAATATTAAACAGTTAGATTATGGCCATCCAAAAGGTAAGGTAATAAAAAGGCCAGGTATGAATTTCTGAAGAACGAATCATGTCAGGCTAGGCTCATTCCTTTCTTTGCTGTGATAGCTGACCTACTGAGAGGGGAGAAGTACTAGATGTGATGTCTGCTTTGGTAAGGATTTTTCATTTTCTTTGTTATGTGTTGGGATTTGACCCAGCTAGACAACTGAGAGCCCAGCACATCCCGATAGCTGAAACCCTGGTGGGTACAGAGTGTCATGTGCCTTTCCCACCCAAATTTGGAAATTTTTAATCCTTTTCCCAGGAATGGGTCTAGGTCTGACAGCTCAACCCTTCTTCCTCACTTAGAATCACAGAATCATAGAATCA
>NW_009216146.1:1832-16323 GCF_000690835.1 Fulmarus glacialis | reverse complement strand
CAGCGAAGAGTGTACCTGTCTAAACCGTGTAGTGTCTACCTGTAAATGAGACTCTGCTTTAATTTGTTAAATATAGAAGTTATATGCTGGCCAGAACATAACATTGGTAAAAAAATCACCTCCCTTCTTTTTCTGTAAGAAAAAAGGCTGATCTCTGCAGGAATCAGTGAAAGTCAAACTAAATAAAAAAGATGTTAAATTACCTGTGTAGTATCAGCCATGCTGTCTTATATTAAATGCAGCAAGCACACAGGTGTACGTTGTAGGTGTATCATCCAAGTCTTACAGTCAATTTAGTCTGATTTCTCTTGTTGCAAATGCTGCCCTGGCCTGCAACTTTTGGTGTTGCTTTTATATAGAGCAGCCAGGCAATCACATATCAAATACAGTGATATTCTAGGACCATGTTGTTCTTGTGAACCTTTTCAAATAATTTAGCTTAACCCACCGTGCCACAGAGCTCTCTGTTAGAAAGGAACTTGTAGGGGAGTGAGCCGATGCTGGGAACTCCCATGTGGAATTTGTGGGATCAAGGCAGCACTTGGGCATGGATCTTGGGCAAATTGCTTAGACCTGTTTTAGTGTCTACTGAAAACCTGCAGCTCAGCATAGTCTACACAATCTTTAATTCCCTTTGAAAGATGTGGGAGCTAGGTATTTAAATAATAATTAAACTTTTGTGGATCTAGCTACTAACAGGTAATAAATTTTAGGCACCTAAGTCCCTTTGAAATCAACAAATTAGGAACCTCCCCTTCCTAGAGGCCTTATTAAATGTCCATCTGCATTTTTATCTCTGTCAGTCTGTCGTTTAGCATCTTGTAATTCTGTTTCTTATCCTTACTTAGCCATCTTCGTTAGTGTGTTCACAATATAAATACATTAAGCATCACAAGGCTGGGGACCACTGAAGTACTCACATAAATAGTGTACGTACTGGTCGATTGTACCTCTAAGCCACGTGATATTGCATTCACTTCAGCTAGCTTCATCCTTTCAGAAAGAACTAACAGATCAATTGTTTCCAGAGCTGTGAAGCAGCAAGGTTAGGTCTTTTGCTCAGTATCCGTATTAAAAAGAAACTGTTATTGTAACCTTCATTGACTGAAGAACACTTGAAGCACAAAAATAGTATTCTTTATAATTGCTTTTGTAAAGCAGTCTTAAACAAAGAAACTGGAGAGCTTTATACGGTGAAAGCAGAACAATGAGTGTCAGGGAAAGCTGGACTGTTCTGAACACTGCAGTACAATGGACCTTCACGGAGCATTTTGCTAGTCCTTCACCAGCCCAAGGAGATATAGCTATAAAGTTTTTCCCTAAAGTATGGATTTTCATTTAGGATAGGAAGGACTTTTTGTTTGTTTGCTTCTTTCCTGTGCAATTTTTGGAGCCTGAAGTGTGTCCTATTCAAGAAAGCAATGCAATTATCAAAATCTCAAAAGCTCTTCACAACCAAAAATGAGGAAAATAGTCAGCTCAAGTCAATTGAAATGGTTTATTTAATAGCTTCAAATATTTCTTCTCTATTTGACTGTGGGTTTTTATGAACCTTTTGTTTTATTATAATTATATTCTAAAACTTATTTTTAGTTCAGGAAACGTAATTTTAAAATTTCAAGGCTCCAGGATGAAATGTTTTGATGCTTTCTGAACTTTTTGTACGTCATTTTCCAGCTTTTCCAAGGTCAGTTCTTTCCTGATTCAAATGAACAGGCATTTTCTGATTAAATATATATAACTGAAAGATTCCCATTGCTGTTTTTAAAGGCTCTTTTTACAACAAGGACAAAGCTATTACTATTTGATACCTATATTACATATATTCTAGTATCTGTAATTAATGCAGAATGTTTTCATTATCAGTTGAATTTTGGGACCTCCCAATCAATATCTTTTGTTTCTTGGAAATCTTAATTTTGTTATCATGTTTCCAGTAGAATTTAGTATAGATTGTCAGTGTCCTCTGCAGACCACTAATGCAACCACTGGCCATGGCAACCTTACTGTCTATAGTGTTTCCAATATAGAATATGAGAAGTGTATATGAAAGTCCTTAAAAATATTTAGGCAGTGGTCTGTTATTGAAGTGTTTGGGAACCACTGCTCCAGATACTTGCTGTGTTCTTTTATCCTTAGGGAGGAGCGACAGCTTAGTTTCAGGAAGACCAAGGGTAAATTATTCAGCTGTTTAAGTGTTTTAGGCATTACAGCAGCTAAATGGATCCCACTGCTGTTCTGGCATCCTGAATCAGTTCTGCTGTGACTCACAGAGGTACTAACGAAGTTATCTGGGTGCATTGCTGATGAGCAACTGTCCTTGTAAGTCATTGCCAGTTCCTGCCCCACAGGCCCCCAGCCCGTCTGCTGCAAGGGCGATGCCCAGCTGAGATGGGGCAGCTGGGGTCAACAAGAGTGTGAGCCAGCACACACAGCACAGTGGCTTCAAGTTTACCCTCCTGTAGCTAAGAACAAATTTTGGCTCAAACTCCCCAGGGTGGTGTATTAGGGCAACAGATGAAGACAGAGCAAATGCTAAAGGCCATGAGGACTTGCGGAGCACTAAGCTTTAGACCCAGGAGCCTCACTGCACATTCAGCTATGTCAGTGGGAATATGTGGTCAGAGGAGAGGGAAGAACTGGCAATGAAATACAACAGGAACAGTGAGGTAGCTCTATTTTTTTGATTCTTAATTAATACAGAGAATTAATGTAGCAAAGTGAAAGAATTAATTTTAAGTGAAAATAACACAAGTTCACATCTCACAGAGCTGTGATGGTATCTTGCTATACTTGAAAGTTCTTCATGAAAGATGATAAAATGCTTAATTTTTGAAACCCAGTGAGTCATCCTTATGGAGGAAGTCCTGTTTGAGTAAAAGAAATGTAGCTTGAGAAAGTGCAAATATTATCCTCCTTAAATGTAATTTTTTAATACTCAAGTTAGCTGACAGGGCTTGGTATGATTTTTCAGGCGGTGTAGAAAAGGACAAGTTCTGGTAGTAATCATATCATACACTCAAATTGAAGCTCTATTCTCAATGAGTTTAAGTACAGCTAGCTGACATGATGCTGAGCATGACTTGTCCTTTGCTATATCAGCTGCAAAATCAGCATTATGTTTGCAACTGTTAAAAATGGAATAGGATGAAAATGTCCTGTGTAAGCAGAACTGTTGAGCTACTGTGTAAATAAAGAGCTTTTATTACTATTTTATTATACTCTCACACATAATGGAAAAAACTGATACTATATCCAACATTTAGCTCACATTTCTAAAGTAATTTTGAAAAATGATTTTGAAAAATTTGGAAAATGATTTTGAAAATCTGCTTTTGGCTTTGCTGCCGTATGAAGTAATATATCACAAAATGACCGAAAGATAGAACGCCTTGGTCGATTTCTTAAGGAATATTCTGTCAGAAGGTTTTCCTATGCTTCCCATAAAGACTCATACAACAAACACATTCATAGAGCTGAGTCTTTCATATTCACACTTTACCAACCTCTACATTAAAAAAGTAGCTTCCCCCTTCTTTGTGAATATTTAATAACAAACACTATGCTGCAGTCAAATCTTATTTTGTGAAGAATTCGTTGAATACAGAAAATATTTCAGAGGACATTTACTAAAAGAATATTAAGGAACTAACCATGAAATTAGATGAATTTATGTTTATGTATTGTGTTTCTTTCTCTAAACGCTAATGAAATGGTTTGGGAAATATTTATGTAAATTTTGTGGTATGATAGAATATTTTAAGTTGGTTCCAGTACACTGAGCAACAGAATTTTATTAATAGCAGTGAGACCGCCTCCAAATCAAATCAAACAACCCTAATTTTCATTTTCATGTACAAGAAAATGCCATAAAATTCACACAATGGAATGTGCAGATTTGGATTTTAAAATTACTTGGTATGTTTTAGTGATCCAATTTCTATTGACGTCAGAAAACCCCATCAGGAAGTTGTTGCTTTGCAAAATCGGTGTCAGCATTTCAGCCCACTAAAATCTGTTCAAGGCCACAGGAAACACAACATTAACACCCTAATCAGAAAGCTGGATCAGGAATCTTTCCCTCTCCTTTTTGTCACACCCCTCAAGTTCCAGCTGTCTTTACTTTTCCTCCTCTTCTCCTCCTCCCAAAGAGGAGAACCCTATCAGTTCATTCCTTCTTAAATGTGAAGACCTTCATACTGCACCATCACATCTCAGCAGCCTTTCTGTCTTCTTTCTGATCCCAGTCTCAAAACAAGAGGACTGGTCTAACTCTCCTAGCGCTGCTCTCAGTAGTGAGAGAGCTCTACATATCGTTTTTTTGCCTCTTAGCCCAAGATTTCCCCTCTTTTTTGGCTCCTGTTTGATCTTTCAGTTCTGTATTTGTGGTCCTTGTTCTTAGTCCCCTTTGAATAAATGCAAATAGCTGGTTATGGTTCCTCATGCTTCAAAAGCAGAACAGCAGCAGTTAAGCAGCAGCTTTGCCTGTATACTTCGTTATTGACACAGCCCTATCGGTCATGCTTAAACTGTTCCATAGAGAAGTGGCATTTTAATGTATTCTATGACTTTCTGCTCTTCAAGCAGCTATTCAAGCTTCCTCCAAAGTTCGTTCTTTTAGGGAGCTGTCAGGCTCTTTTACATGTGTGTCGGAGTGAGCTATGCCTCTGCGGATGTCCCGACCTGACAGGCGCTCTTCTGTGGTTCCCTAACAGTGGGGGAGAAATATCTATCAGAGGTCACATGTGCTGGGCTTCCTCCTTGGCAAGGGAGCAGAGCAGGAATTACCCCTGTGGAGCCTTCCAGACTGTAAAAACAAAGAAATGAGCTACTGTAGGACTCGATCTTTTGATGTTAAAGCAATCGTTCCCTGCCAGGACTTCAGCGCCTCATTCCTCTTCCTGGGGTCTGCCTCCTCTGTAGTACTTACATCAGATGCTGATGGCCTAGGCACTGCCTGATCGCTCCCATTACTTCCCTTGGCATTTACCAAATCACCCACACTGTCCGTGTTCATACTGGGAGTCATACCTAGCTGTTTTGAAGCCCTTAGGCACAGTTTGCTTTCCCCAATGTGCTGTGGTGAGCTGCTTTTCTCCATCAGCAATAGCTGTTTTATGTCTCCCCAGACTTAATCCATGCTGCTGCTTCCCTTTTTCTCCCTCCCTCATCTTCCACAAAACACCCCGAAGATGGTCTGCAGGCAGTGAGATCTCTAAGTCAGAATAGGTGGTCAGTGCTCTGTGTCTGAACTGTCTATGTCACATTTTTAAACAGAACAGCAAGCAAACTAGCAAACATTAGGAGGAAAGTTCAGAAGAAAGGCACCTGCAGCTTAGTCAGGCTGTCTGCCAACCTTAACATGCAAAAACTAGTTTTAAACTGAAAGGTACAAGGGTTGCTACATTTATAGCTCAAGGACGTTATCCTTGTTCAAAACAAGTCCTAAGAGCTGATTTTAACCCTTTTTTACAGGAGTTTTTACTCTGGATAACTCCCAAGTGCTCTGGAAAGCTCCTTCTCTGCTCTTAAGGCTTTGTGTGTAAACACAAAGGAGCTTGTGTGTCTTCATTCCTCTACATCACAACCAGGACCTTTGAAGCTCTGTCATTCTTACCTTACACTCAGTGTTATGACTGAAATCTTCCCAACTTCAGCCTGATAACTCGTAAGGCTTTTAGGGTTTCCATTGCCTCTTTCGGATCATCTGCCAGTAAGAGTGGACCTAATGAAGCTTAGGTAAGTAATAAGGTTGAGCTAGGCCAAACTCAAGGGAGACATGCTGGCTTCCCCTGAAAACTTTGGTGCTTCTTAAGCTGCATTTAGCTCTAGCAGCCCCTCGTCAGCACTAAGACAACTCCAGGAAAGGCAAGAGAGGAATTCAGAAGTGTTCCTGTAGCTCTAACTCTTGATGAGACTGATCCAGTGATTTTTTGAGAGGGATCAACAGGTAAGTGCTGTGAGATGAGCGTGAAAGGGTCTGGAGGATTTGGGACATAATAGTAGGAGGGGATGCACTGGATGTAAGGCTGGGTCTTGGTCGGAGGAACATGTGCTGTCCTAGGTCTCCTACAACAGTGAGTTGTGAATGGGTTAGAGCCATCAGTCATGTGAAGATTTCCTTGTAGATGGTGTTTTTCTTGACCCTGTGACACACCAAAGGCCTGTAATCTCATAGTGTGTGTGTGTGTATGTCTATTGCCAGGTTTGCCACTCCCAAGTGTGGGCACAAGGAAATTGATATACCTGGGTAAGTTTTCTCTTTTAGCCTAGTATGATCAACAGAAGTGATGAGAAACTTCACTTCACTTGTTGGACCGGAGGGGAAGGAGAGGTATAGCAGCTCTGTCCTCCCGTGCCTAACATGGCCCAGCATGGGCCTTGTTGTTCAGGACTAGTTTGACTGTCTGAAGAAGAAGTTGTTTTGGTGTCAAGAAGAAGAAGGAGGAGGACGAGGAGCAAGAACAATGCATGACTAGTCTGATTCCTTCATTTAGATCATACCCTCTGCTGTTCCCAGTCTTCTGGCTGCACAGGTGTCATTGGTTGTGAGAACTGGGTCAGACCATGGCTTTAAGGCTCTGCAAGTCCGTGCTTAGCTATTCTGGTTTTAAGTCTAGCAATAAATCAAAACTGTTTAATTCATCTTACTATATATTTTATAAGTATTCTAGGTTTGAAGTGTCTTAGACCTTAATTCTTAACCATATACCCTGATCATAAACTGTGTCCTTCAGGACTGCCCTAAAATTTCTGTTTCAAGTCTCCATTTCACATATATATTTTCAGAATTAGAAGATAGGAATAATTTTAAGTTTGTTTGAATAAATCTAATTGTGCATAACTATATTTTAAAATAATTTTATAGGGTTCTTTTGAAATTCATTTTATCTCCCTTTTTAAATACTTGTCTTGAAAGAACATTGTAGCATTCTCTTTAGCTTTCTCCTTTCTGTCTTGTGTGCTGATTGACAGATACAACCTTAGAAGCAGCTTTGCATTTTTTTGGCCTGGGATCCCTGTCAGTGTAGCTACTATATTGAGCTTTTCACCTTAGCTAGAACATTAATAACTTGTGCTTTCAGGAATTAAATGTCATATTCACAGTTTCTTTGATTCTTTTCTTATTGGTTTTCTTTGAATAAAAAGAACTCTTGTAATGGTCCAAGCTCAGAGTGACAGAGACCAGAGGACATTTTTTCCCCCCTTTGGACTATTTTTGACAACCTTTCTATTTTTGTCAGATTGTTCAATATATCATTTTCCTCACATGAGAGAAAGCAGTTATTATGTTTTACTTGCCAATGGTGCAGAAAATGACACAAATGTTTTGCTTACTGAGCATTCTTAAAGTTCTTCCTGAGCATTAGGCATCTATAAAAATAGGGTATTACTTCTGATTAGCACCAAGAGATTTTTTTTTTTTTTTTTTCCCTTTAAGATGCATCTATTTTGGGTGCAAATAATTTAGAACAGTTTCATTAGTAAAATAGATACTATTGATCAGAGAGACACATGCATTAAGTATTCTGGTGTCAGTATGAACATAAGCTTGTTACAGAGACCTTTTGTTGGCAAGCTCATTTTTAAAAAGTCATTATTATAAATTGCTTCAACTAGTCAGATCATATAAAATCTACTTGTACTGTAATATTCCAGATGCTTGATTACTGTTCTTCAGTAGCGAGCTGCCAATTTCTCCCTCCTGAGAATGTGTGACAGATTGTAATACAATCTGTTGATGTTCTCGATTGTAACTAAAGTACATCATTGTCACCCATGCTAAAAAGCTGGGACATATACTGTAAATATATAATTTTGTGAAATGTATGCTAGTGTTTTGTGTTTCAGCAATTTCAAATGGTACACAACAATATACTTGATCTGGTGAGGAGGAGAGTCTGAGGCAGAGGAAAACAAAGCAGATAATTAGAGCAGCAAAATGTAGTGGATACGCTAATTCTATGAACAATACAGGTTAAATTGTCTTTGGTGTGCATGCTGCTGTTTGGGGAAAGGGAGAGGAAAAGAATAGAGGAAAACATACTTGTGTTGGTCCCTACCCTCCATTTTCTGCTCTAAAAGGTCCAGGCACAACAGCCATCCCAGCACAAAGTTGCAAATGGCTTGAAAGTGAATGGCAGAAAGGAAGGAAGGTCACACGCTTGTGCTACACCACCTCACTGAGCTTTCACCGAGGGGCAGAGGCATGGCACGGTGTGTACTGTCTCTTTGTGTGCTCTGGTCCATGAAGGGAGGAAGAAGAGAGTTTTGCTGGCTGGTGATATGCTTGTGCCATGGGGTCAAAAAAATAATTTGTGGCAGATTAAAAGAGTGATAAACACTACAGCCAAGTCAATGACAGGCAATAAAATGGGAAATGTGGATTGTTTATTCCCTCCTTTCCCTTGTGGAGGAAGATCAGGGATAGAAATGCTTTTTTTGGTTCTCCCAATGTGATAATTTCGTTCTGCGTCTTCCCCCCTCAACTTCCTTTCCCTTTCCTTTCGTAGCCTTTCCTCAATGAAGTTCATTAAGGTTGCAGCTCAGGGAAACATTTAAACATTAAGCACATCCCCACTCAGCAAATGACCTAGCTACCTGAAATATAGCTGATTTGGTCTGGTCCTCTCACCCCCTCACAGCTATACATGTTGCAGTTTCTTCTCTGAGCACTTTGGTGATGAGGCTCGAGACCTAGACCCTAGAGAGCTTTGGGTACTGCCACTATGTCATACCCTGGTACCTCTTAATCTCAGCACGCGTTTCATGTGTAGCTTTCACTGCCTCTGAAAGCAGCAGTTCTGCTCCCCCTGTCTGTCTCTGGCCTCTTCCCCTTGATTGGAAATTGCAATTGTGCAGCTGCAGGGTCAACTGGCTTCAGCCGGCTTGTACAGCAGAACACCACCCTGAAAATTCATACCTTATTTTTGTTGGCTCCGTTGTTGTGGCTGTGCAGACTCAAAGTCAGACTCAAGGCAATTTTAGGAATCTACCCCTGCAGGTAGGGCAGGTGTTTTGGGATTGGGGCTGCCCAGTCCAGGAGTGCCAGTTCAGATGGACTCTGTAGAGCTGTAACATAAAATTGTGCCCTCAGATTTCCTAGTGGAGATAGTGGTACTTTCTTCCTTCCTGCATATAGTGCGTCTGTATTCATGGATGCAATGTGCCCCACAGTGAGATATTAACATTTGGTTATACTGTGTTACAACAGC
The DNA here is from genome assembly GCF_000690835.1 of Fulmarus glacialis. Classification (NCBI taxonomy): domain Eukaryota; kingdom Metazoa; phylum Chordata; class Aves; order Procellariiformes; family Procellariidae; genus Fulmarus; species Fulmarus glacialis. Next base: position 7,108 of record NW_009216146.1, on the reverse strand, counting down.
AAAGAGAAAAAGCTTGTGTTTTCCACATTTCAAAAACATAAATATGGGTGTATGACAGGAACTCTTCTGTGGTCTCTGTAGACCACACATATACCTGAGGATGAGTCTTGAGGTAAGAGAGAAAGGAATAAAATAAGACATGGTGGTTTTAAACCTTTTTCCTTTTAACCAGAATTTCCCCTTGTCTGCTTTAGCTGACTGTTTGCCACTGCTTCAGGGTTTTTTATTTTTATTTTCCCCCCTCCATGTTAATTTTGGAATACCTGGATTAACAGAACAAAAAGAAAAGCTGAGGTGGTAGCTTTACTGCTAGTCTTCTACTAAATGTCTTGGAGAGATACAATAATCTGACAGAAACTGCGTCTCTTGGAACTTAGGTGTAAGATCAGGATCTGACATAGTGAAGGGCACGAGGCGTCGCTACTTTACTAAACCTCTAAATAGTGCGTGCACATTTGTAAATGTACTTTATGGAGTTCGCTGGAAACAGCATGTAGTTATCTCAGGCTATAATTTGGTCCGAGGAGGAAAATAACGATGTTAATTCACAGCTGTATTAATTACACTGAAAGTGTTATTTTTTAAACATGTCACTTTGAAAACAGCTTTTGTTCTTAATTGTATTTGATTCCGGTAGTAATTTGCATAGTCTATCTGAGGTAGTTGTGATACACACTGGAACAAAAAGCCGACTTACAAAAGGTGGATATATCTGAAAGGAATTACTAGGTTCTGCCTGCATCTTTGAAAGGAGCACATAAAGTCAGATAGGTAGTCCTGCTTCCCTGGCAGTTTGTGAAGCCATTCAGTGGCAACAAGATCAACTTTTAGGTAAGCATGTTGCTCAGGTCATGTTCCCCTATCTTTGCTTGTGCTGAATAATACCTCCCACTGGGAAGTCAATCATTTCCATGTCATGAAACCAGTAATTGTAAAGGTGGCAAAATTGGTAGGTTACAGTACAGGCAAATATTATTTACATGATATTTTTAGTCTTAGGAGGACTAGGAGTGTTTTTAGTCTTAGGAGGATGGATATGGTTTCCTGGCTAGTATTCTAGAAGAGTATATAGTTAAATTAGTTATTTTAAATATTGCATAAAACTCAGTAAGTAGCTGTTCATTTACTACCAGCCAATATTCAAATACGTAATATTAAATTCACCAGGCTATAGGTTTTCTCCTTTCTGAACATGACCAGACCTATCTGTGGACTATGTTACTGTACCAAGGGAAAGTATTAACTGTGTATGAAGATTTGAAAAAGTACACATGTATGTACTTGCTTTTTCTGGTAGCAGATGGTGCTGAAAGAACATCCTCTCAAAGGGGTCATTACAGGATAATATGGGGATCAAACAAACAAATTTATGTCTTAAGATAAATGATACTCAGTAACATAGACTCTTATTTTAAGGTGATACATTGCTGACAGTTTAAATATTAACTAAAAATTTTCTGTGGTGCCCAATACTTATGCATGCAAGTAGGCCTGTTGATGCCAAAAGTTTCCAGGTTAATGCCCTTTGTCTGTTTGTTATTTTTAGAACAGCTGTTTCCTTAAAATTCCTCACAAGATGAGCTAGTGATAGTGCTATTAAAACAACATAATGAAAAGAGAAAACAGAGGCACAATCACCCATTTTCTGCAGAGATATCCATAAGAGGTTATCTCTAAAACCCCAATAAAATAGTGTCTTGAGATCCTTTTCAAAGCTTGGTCTGTTCTGACACCAAGCTTAGCAGATCCATCTGGCTTCTAAGTATGCATTTCTGCTCAGACTGTGGTGAGCTTGGAAGCCCTGGCTCCTTTTTATGGGGAGCAGTCCCTCCTTCGGCTAAGTCTGCTCATGGGGTTTTCCTGTAAGAGAGCTCCCACAACTCATGAATATGTTTATATATAAATAAAAGATAATCTCAGCATGCAAAAATTTTAAAGTGATCTGAACTGCCATGGGAAAATTTTTAGGAATTCACCTAGCTGAACGCTGCTGAGCAGGGCTGACCCATTTCCGGTTTCTCTCCCTGCAGGTTGCTAGCCTGTGATGGAGGGTTCTCTGTAGCAGTGTGGGACTGGGCCATGGAGATGGCTGCTTAGAAGTGGGATGAACCCTAAGCATTACAGTGAAAGGCAAACTCCCATAACAATGATAAAATGTAATGCTGAATAAAGGGTGTCTGCAGTCACCCTTTATACAGTCACGTAATATGACTTACAAAATCGGAAAGATTGCTTCTCTTGCCTGAAACATTCATTTAAAACCCTTGCATAGAAACATTTGGGCTTTGTTTTGTTTTTTTATTATTTTCAGGGAAGAAAACAAAATTAATAATGACAGACTTTGTATATGTACGTATTCATTTCTGTGAAGAATGTTCTATAAACGTAAGGTATATTTTACTGTGGGTTGAGATATGTCACATTCTCTTCTACACCAGGACCATTCTTTTGTCCTCCAACAAATAGGTGTTTCTCTTTAAAGGTTAAGAAATGAGAACCATGGCAGTAGGTCAGTGGGTAATATATACCTGCTCTCACTTGTTTAAATTATATTTCCTCTTTACACTGTGGCTCAGCAGTATCTGGAGACTATTGTTCCCTGGGCTAATGCAATCTTTCCACACGAAAAGCTCTTGATCTGTTCCTTATCTACACTCCAGTTGCTGGCACCAGTGTTTCATCCATTTGGTGCTAAAATGCACAGAAAGCAAATACATATCATTTCAGTGTTGAGGTTTCCTTCTTCTAGAATCTTTAGCTCAGCTTATTTTCATTAAGCAATGTTTTTCCTGTCAGCAATATAATGCCCTCATGTCCTTCACCCTAAAGAGAGAGTGAGAAATGAAGGAAGGGAAAGGGTCTATGAGGCTTCAAAAGCAAAAACGTTTGGAGCCATGCTGCCTTTCAAAAAATGACAGTGAGATTTACCTTGTGTATGTGAGCACATACAGAGTTATTACATCTTTATTATTGCACATTATTACACAGATGCGTATGCACACATTCACTCATTTCACTTGTGACATGACAGCTATTAACGATGGTGTTATCTAAAATAAATAAAAAAAGACCTGGTGCTGTTTGATGCTAAAACCTTTTTTCTGCTATTAGCATCAATGCAAGTTCATGCTGCACATTAGCTAACAGAACTAGTTCAATTTATCATGTTCTTTTTTATTCTTGAGCTTTTATGAGGTATTTGTGGATGTTAATTTAAAAATGCACATCTGCATAACTGATTTTTTTTAGAGAAGCAAGGGCTTGTTTGCTCTTATTAACTTGAACTGATATGACTTGGGACTCAGCATTTCTGAAAATCAGATTCACATCAATCTACCAAAATTCATTACACTTTAACTTATAGCATGACATTCTGAAATCTGGAATATCTCTTAGATCTCACTCAAGTAAACTCAGAGATTATTTTATGAATATTAAAAGTAAAAATATTGTCAAAAGATACTTTCTATTCAAAAACAGATTTGCAAATATTTAAATTAATTTCCCTGTAAACCCCCACAAATTTCTCCACATCAGAAATCATAAAAAAAAACCTAAAAAAATTCAGAGGTGATGAACAGCTTCACCATGCACAAACTATTCAATTACCGGATTACCAATGGAGCAGAGAACTGTAAATCATAATGTTGAAAAAATTCAGTTACTTGCCTCAGGATATGTAGTGTAACAGTCAGAACAAAAAGAATGTAAGAAGGTACCAAAACTAAAGCCCATAATTTACTGATCCTGTGCTAAAAAAGTTAAATATTGTAATATTTAATTATAAGCTTTTATATGAATAATTTAATAAGAGAAAGCAGGAGCTTATAGGAAGACAATCTTAATACAGTAATAGGTCTGGGTTTTTATACGCCTCTTTTTATTTCAGATTATTGTTAATTATAAATATGAATACTTTTAAGTACCTTCACATGTAATATTTCATTATCAATAATTTGTAATTTATTTGCATAGTCAGTCTGCATTGGTATTATAATTACTTGTTTTTAATTAAAATTAATACAAAATTTGGCATATGTAAAAACCCTAGCATTATATGGACATAATTATTTATATAAAAAGTAAAGTCTCTCATTACCTGGGGAGATAAAAAGGCCTTTAACAGTAGGAATGTTATCAGCCTCTAGTGACCAACTGTCTTCTCCTCAATAATTAAAGAAGCAAGTAAATGTACCCAAATTTAGCCTTTTTAACCTTTGCAGTTATGCAGACTCTGTGCTGACTGTAGACAGTAGTGAAAGATATTGGCATTATGCCAGGAACATTTCTCTCAGTCTTAAATAAATACCATGGAATTGTAATCAACATATTGTGTGAGGATCCTGCTGAGCTATATTTCTTTTCATAATGAGCGTTCTTAAGCATTTGAAATAGAAATCAAAATCATAAATCGTTTTTATAAGGGATTAAAAAAATGTGAAGTATTCCAATATTTGCCTTTGATTGTTTGCTTTTGTAAACAACTGTGGTCAAAACCAACTTTCGATATATATAAAGTTGTTCATTCTTTCATTCTGCTGAATCTTCATAGGGGTTTCAGTCAGTGGTCTAGTAACTAATGAGTCCAATTTCTTGAACTATTTCACTGCTAATTTGGTTTACCAGACTTTTCCTTATACTGGGAGACAGTCATTTGCAGCATCAGTCCCTGGGGAATGGGCATGAACTGAGTTTTAGGCTTATTCTCTGAAGAGGGTTCAGGCTTACTTATGCCTGGGTGGGGTTTCCATTTACAATTGCTTTGGAGCCCAGTGGTGTGGTAGGCTGCAAGAAGGTTTGCGGGATTAAGACTATTATGGTGAGTATGTGTCTTTATTTTCAAAACATGTCCTGTTTGTATTATTTTTGAAAGGTTACTGAATATGCAGAACAACTCAAAATGAGACTAACTGACCAGCTGGCCTAAAAGATTTATCACCAGGAGGTTCATTAGCATCACTATTTCAGTATTACGTCCGGTTCCCTAGTATTGTTGCAGCTACAAAAAATATAGCCCATTTGAGGCTTAATTCCTCAAACGTAGCTCACCATGAGTGGTGTTAAATGACCTCAGCAAGCATATAGTCCAGATTTTTAAAGCAATGTATAGGTCTCATGATACTGAAAAGCTTCATGCTTACTAGCAGAGATGGCAATTACCTGTTTAAATGCTTTGGAAAATTCTTTAACGCATGTATCTATGTTGCAAAGCACCTAAATACCTCTTCAGTTAAGTAAATAATTTATCATGGATCCTGTTGTATTGTGGGAAAACA
>NW_009216146.1:0-1784 GCF_000690835.1 Fulmarus glacialis | reverse complement strand
AGTCGCAGAAACTGCTGAAAGACAAGGTGAATCAAGTCAGTTTGCAGAGGTGAAAGCCATCCAGCTGGCTTTAGATATTGCTGAATGAGAAAAATGGCCAGTACCTTATCTCCATACTGACTCGTGGACGGTGGCAAATGCCCTGTGGGGGTGGTTACAGCAATGGAAGCAGAGTAACTGGCAGCGCAGAGGTAAACCCACCTGGGCTGCCGCGTTGTGGCAAGATATTGCTGCCCGGGTAGAGAACCCGGTTGTAAAAGTATGTCACGTGGATGCTCACATACCCAAGAGTGGTGCCACTGAGGAACATCAAAACAACGAGCAGGTGGACCAGGCTGCTAGAATTGAAGTGGCTCAGGTGGATCTGGATTGGGAACATAAGAGTGAATTATTTATAGCTCGATGGGCTCATGACACATCAGGACATTTGGGAAGGGATGCGACACACAAATGGGCTCGTGATCATGACTATTGATGTCATTGCACAGGTTATCCATGAATGTCAAACGTGCACTATAATCAAAGAAGCTAAGCAGCTAAAGCCTTTCTGGTAGAGAGGACAATGGCTGAAATATAAATATGGGGAGGCTTGGCAGATTGGTTATATCACACTACCACGAACCCACCATGGCAAGCACCACGTGCTTACAATGGTGGAAGCGACTACTGGATGGTTGGAGACATGCCCTGTGACCCTGGCACTGCCTGGAATGCTATCTTGGGCCTTGAAAAGCAAGTTTTATGGCGACATGGCACCCCTGAAAGAATTGAATCAGGCAACGGGACTAATTTCTGAAACAACCTCATAAACACCTGGGACAAGGAGCATGGCATTGACTGGGTGTATCGCATCCCCTATTGTGCACCAGCCTCCAGGAAAATAATTGAACGATACAATGGACTGTTAAAAACTACACTGAGAGCAATGGGTGCTGGGACATGCAAGCATTGGGATACACATTTAGCAGAAGCCACTTGGCTAGTTAACACTAGAGGATCTGCCAGTTGACCTGGCCCTGCCCAATCAAAACCCCTGTGCACTGTGGAAGGAGCTAAGATCCTCGTAGTACCTAAAAGGAACTTGTTGGGAAAACCAGCCTGGGTTTTTCCTTCTTCAGGAAAGAGCAAACCTATTTGTGGGATTGTTTTTGCTCAAGGACCTGGGTGCACTTGGTGGATAATGGAGAAGGATGGGGGAGTCCAGTGTGTACCTCAAGGTGATTTAATCCTGGGTGAAAATAATCCATGATTTGAGTTGCATGTTATGGGAATTACTAGAGCAGGAACCTCTTGTTGCTAGCCAGGCTAGGAGCAAGGGGAGGAGTTCATTGTGATGTTAAACCCTATAACCTGGCCCAAAGGGACCAGGGGTGGAGATTGTAATGGAAATACCTTTAAATTGTTGTAACCCATGATTAGAGTTGCATGTTATAGGAGTTGCTATAGCAGAAACCACCTGAACCAATGGAGGAGAAGCCTTACAAGCAGCAGTGCAGGTGCAGCAGTGACCCGACCTGAGCTGGCTTTGGTGCCCAGTAACTCCACGCAACACACCGCCTCTCCTGTCCTGAGTGACCACCATAACAGATGGAGCCCAAAGTCGTGGACTAAATGAACTCAATTTGTTGAGTCCACATTTTCTGGACATTTGTGTACATTTATGGACATTTTACAGTCATTTCACAGAGGTGGTCCATAGACTAAGGGAATGATATCTGTGTATTTTATCAAAGGATGGAAAGGAGGGTGGTGGTAAATGAGGATGTATTGGATAGTGTGGGACC
>NW_009216145.1:68400-85420 GCF_000690835.1 Fulmarus glacialis | reverse complement strand
TCTATGATTCTATGATTCTATGATTAGAGAGGTTGCAGCAGCAAGATGGTGTAACTGCTGATTTCTCTCAAGGACACCGAGCTGCTGGATGTGAAGCTGGGCCAGCTGCCCCCAAGGCTGGCAGCAAGGGACTTCACCCTGTTTTGATGGTGCCATGCAGAAGTGTTGTGACAGGTACTATACAATAATTACATCACTATGAGAATGGGGACCTTGGTGGTATCACTATGGAACTTGCTGGCAGATTTGTCATCAGCTTCCATCTAGAACTATGATCACTTGAATCATGACCAATACAGCATGAACTTCAGAAAGTGAGAAGTACACCCGTTGAATAGACTTGGCTGCTGGAACAGTTACCCTGCTGAAGATACCAGAACTATTCATGTTAAAACATGTCCTGCTATTCTGACCATAATAAATTCTATGCAGTTTCCACTTAAATATATTTTTGCTTGGAAACAGGCTCTTTAGGAATGGCAGTCTGTGAAGGTGAGGAGAAGGAGTTGCCCTTTATATGAGAGAGCAGCTGGGGTGCATGCATCTCTGCCTTGTGACAAATGATGAGCCAGCTGAGAGTTTATGTGTTAGGATTAGAGGGTGACACTGTTGTGGGTATCTACTACATACCACCTAGCCAGGTGGAAGAAGATGAGGCCTTCTTCAAACATCTGGAAGAAGCCTCACATTTGCAGGCCCTGATACTCATGGGGGAACCGGTTGGTGTCACTTTAATGTCACTCTTGATAATCTTTGAAAGGTCATGGCAATCTTGGGGGGTTCCTCGGGGCTTGAAGAAAGCAAATGTCACTCCTATCTTCAAGAAGGGCAAGAAGGAGGATCCAGAGAACTAGAGGCCATTCAGCCTAACATTGATCCCTAGGAACGTGGTGGAGCAAATCCCAAATTATTTCCAAATGTATGGAAGACAAGAAGGTGATTAGGAGTATGCAGCATGAATTTATAAAAGGGAACTCATGCTTAACCAACATGATAGCCTTCTACAATGACGCGACTGGCTCGGAGGATGGGGGAGAGTAGTGGATGTTGTTTATTTTGATTTTAGCAAGGGTTTTGGTGTTGTCCTTCATAACATACTCATAGAACTGCAGTATGGACTAGATAAGTGGGCAGTGAGATGGACTGAAAACTGGCTGAACTGCTGGGCTTGAAAAGTTGTGATCAATGGCACACAGTCCAGCTGGAGGCCAGTCACTAGTAGTGTACCCCAGGGGTACAGTATAGGGGCTGATGGGACAGAGTGCACTCTGAGCAAGTCTGTGATGAAACAAAATGAGGAGGAGCTGCTGATACACCAGATGGTTGTGTTACCAGTCAGAGCAACCATGACAGGCTGAAGAAATGGGCCAACAGGATTATTCTGAAGTTCAATAAAGGGAAGCGCAAAGTCTTTCCCTGGGGAAGAATAATCCCATGCACCAGCACAGTCTGGGGGCCAACTGGCTAGAAAGCAGCTTTGCAAAAAAGGGCCTGTGGGTCCTGGTGGACAACAAGTTAAACATGAGCCAGCATCGTGTCCTTGTGGCAAAGAAGGCCAGGAACTTCCAGGACTGCATTAGGAAAAGCATCACCAGGGGGCAGGAGAGGGGATCCTTCCCCTCCGCTCAGCCCTGGTGGGACACATCTGAAGCACTGTGTCCGGGTCTGGGCTCCCCAGAAAAAGAGAGATGGACATGCAGAAGTGAGTCCAGTGAAGGGCCATGAAGATTATTATGGGATTGGAGCATGTGACATACAAGGAAGGACTGAGAGAGCTGTGACTGTTCAGCCTGTAGAAGAGAAGTCTCAAGGGGATCTTATCAGTGTGTTTAAATGCCTGGGGTGGGAGATGGGATAAAGGAGGTGGAGATAGGCTCTTTCCCAGTGGTGCCCAGTGACAGGACAAGAAGCAATGGACATAAACTGAAACACAAGAAATTCCATCTAAACATAAGAATAACACTTTTTTTATTTGTGAGGATGGTTGAACACTGTCATAGGTTGCCCACAAAGGTGGTGGAGTCTCCAGCCTTGAGGATATTCAAAACCCAACTGGACACAGCCCTGAAGTAACCTGCTGTAAGTGACCTTGCTCTGAACAGGAGGATTGGACTAAAGAGCCTCCAGAGCTGTGATTGTCATATCTGCAATTTCTCCTACCCACCAAAGTAGAGAAAACAACTATGAAAATTAAAATAAATATTGCCATGTAGAGAATCATGCTAACATTGCCAGTTATCTTCCAGTATCCATGTTAGCTTACTGAAAACTGGCTGCTCTGACAGAAAAAATGGGATATACAGTAGCCTATGACAGCTGACTATACAATGTTGTTCAGAATAGCTAGATGCCTTGCAGTTCCCATCCTAGTGTCTGTTTTCATATCCAGCATTGAAGATGGACATTGAAAGATGGTTTGTTTAAATGACCACCAACAAAATTGCTGTGGATGTGGAAAAAAACCGTCCTCATAAGGATTCTGAACTGAGGGGGAACATCACATCTACTGGAACTCTGTTTTCAATGTTTCTTCAAACAGTTCTTCATGGCTCCATATTTGAAAAGTTTTTTCATAATCACGAAGGCTTTTTTTTTTTTTTTTGATTCGAAGTGGGAAAATGATACAGTGAGATCAAAGGAAAACCATTTCAGCAACTTCCATAACTCAGAGCCATAGTTCTTGTTCATTTCTGTTCATGGGAGAACTGCCTTCTGATAAGCTCATATCTTTTTTAATTGAATCCCTTGGAACTTATAGTGAGGAAAATAATTTGTATTTCTGGATTTTGGCACTTAAAAGATTAGCTCCTTTTCCCTTAAATCCATCCAGATTATGTTAACTGTTTTTCTTCTATCTATCTTTTCACTCTTACCTGAAGAGCCTGCCAGGTCCCAGCAGATTTATGCTTTGTGATGCTGAAAATTGAAACTTTTACTGGAATTTTGTCTTCCTTAAGTATTGGTTGATTTATTTAAAAATATTGTACTTTATGATAAAACAATAGAAATGGTATTACTTTGATTGGCATGGTCTTCAAAGTATGATCTCTCTGCTTGAAGTTTAAACTCGTAGTTTGAAAAGTAATTCTCTTCACTAAGAGATGCTGGTCTGAGAGGCTGCAAGGACATACAAAATTATAGTGGACATAAGTACCTAGGTTAGGAAAGGAGCCTCAAACAAATAATTGAAGCAATTGGCAGTCCAAATATGTCTCAGGAGAGTCCGAATTTTCTGGTAAAAATTAAAGTTGAATAATAAAACACTTAAACCTCTTAAAAAAGCTTAATAAACAAGAATTGTCTCTAGTAGCATGGTAAATACATGCTGTTGCATCTGAGTTACAGACTATGTCACCTGCATTCTCCATCAGTTGTTGCATTGAGATTTAATAGCAAAGCCTCAAGGGCAAGGTTACCGGACTAAACAACCTGTGCAATTTCTGTGGGCTACAGAAACGTACTGTGTGTGAAACCAAGAATTTATGATTCATCTAGTTAAAGTCTTAACAGTCTGATAAAAAATTATTATCAGTCTAGGTAAGAAGATACTTACACTTATAGTCAAATTATCCAATTACTACTGCTTATGCCCAATAATGAAACTATTAAAAATGATACACACAAGCTTTCTAGTGCCTATTCCTTATGCTGATGCTGTGTTCACCCTTCTAATGCATGTCTGGGTCCTGAAGTCAATGGTGCTATTCCTCCTCAAAAGAAAGGGTTATGGCAAGTCATCAACATTCCAGTTTTTTGATAGGAGGAATGTGATGTTTATGTTGATGATTTCTTCCCCTTCACAAGGGGGTCCTCCTTGGGTCTATTTGGCACCACGTTTATACATTCGCTAACACAGTTGGCTTTTTCTTCTTTGGTGTGCATTTCCGCATTATATCCAAATCTTCTGTAAATGATATGTTTTGCATATGTTGTATACTTGTTTGTGTCTGGTTGGAGGTGGGAGGGCTGTTAAAATGCTGTTTTTATTCAGCAGCCTTCAAGCTATGGCTTTCTGATAAGCTAAATAATGTTTTACTGGCATACCTAGTTGAGCATATATGCTTGTTCTGAGGACATTAATAGTTTACAAATATAACAGTGTCCTAGAAGGCATTATATATAAACACATGCAGAATCAGATACAATGTTCTAGTAACTAATAAATTTGTTTAAACCTTGAAAATATCGTTAATTGGGGTTTAGTAGCATTCATGTCATTCCATAAACATGTGGAATTGCTGTTATTTGAGTGGAAGTACATGTGAACTCTCTAGTTTACAAATGAATGTTATCCTCAATCAATGCCGTAGATTGTGGAGTGTTTCTGTAAGTGTTATTTCATGAATATTCTAATTTTGTTAGGGGTTTTTTAGTTATTGCAAGATATTGTAACTCTTAATTTGAATATGTGCATATCCTAATGACTAGTTACAAGAAGGTAGATGTTATTTTTACCTTATCAGACAGAATAATCAGCATTAGCTAATGTATACAGATGCCTACACTATTCTGGCAATTGACTTGTATAACTTAAGTGACTATATAAAAATTTAGATAAACAGTTTTAATTTTAAGGATCTACCAGATAAAAACCTTACATTACAGTGCCTTTCATTTATACTCTTGGTACCATGATGTTTGCATTCTTGGTCACCACTGATTTACACTTTTATGTCCTCTTCAATGTGCATGTGCTGCATATTCTTGAGATTATAGTTCTCAAGCAGTAGGAATGTGGAGGAAAGAATAGAAATGTTAATACAGTCCCAAGAATCTTTTATTATGATTTAACTTCTGTCTCCATGGAGAACATTTGCCTGTGTCAATATGATACATCCTGAAAACCAAACAGGTAAAAGGTGTTAATTTTCAATATTAAAACATTCATGGAATTGAAGTACAGTGAACTATAGCTGTCTCCTGAGAAGAGGGAGGAAAAACTTCATACAAATGTTTTTGACAATAGAGCTTAGTGAGAATGATCACCATTACAGTAGAGAGAGGGGAAACGTCATCTCATCGTAGGACAGGAATTGAACCTTTATCAAAGCTACAGCATTAAAACTAGTCCTTAGAGGAAAGGGAGATATTTAAAACTTATTTATTTCCTTTTTTTTATCAAACCAACTCATAGCTTTAGTTGTGATGCAAGGTATGACAGTGCTTTAGCAAGGCTTTTACAGATGTTCAGTGACTGTATCAGCGGTCTTAAAGTGGATGTTAAACTGTGTGGAGTTACACAATACAGTGATACCTTGGGTAACTCTTAAGATTGGTTGATAAAAATAAGTACATTTGTCGTGGCCCTTTTATTATTAAAAAGGCAAAAGTAAGCAGGGCATTGTAAAGAGGTAAATTATTTTATAAGTGAAGAAAGCAACAAAGGCTTGTTTCCCAATGATGTCTATTTCTCATGCCCTTTTCCCTGGGTATGAATTCTACCTGTTTTCTCTCTTCCCCCTTTCCCAAACCCTTCTACACCTGCTAACTATTGTCTGGGAGAGAAGTACATGCTGTTGCTGTTTCTGAGCTAACTGGACAGATAGTACAGGCAGGCAGAGTAGCTTGCAACAGGTCAAATAGAACACTTAACTGATATATTCATGTTCCCTCAGTGGAATATTAATTGAGGTCTGCCTTCTTGAACTGGCTGCAGGTTTTCACAAAGCTTCTAGGACTCTAATTGTATCCCTTTAAAAGTCTAAAAATTTTTTGCAATTGACCAATGTACTCCAAAGTTACAGAAGGCAGAGTATACATCCTTAGAGAAGTCTGATTAGTTTATTTCCTTAGAATATCAGGCTAAAAATAGACTAAACATCAATTTAAAATCTTTTTCATTTTTTATTTTCCTTGTGAAGTAGTGATAATGGTTTTATAATTAGAGTGGAAACAATCTTCCCATTGTAAGTGTAGAAAGAATGCGATTCCCTGAGACTGTGCCTACTTACCAAGAAGTTTGGTGAAACTCAAAAAAAGAGTTTTTATATTACATTATTCAATGTAATTGTAGCAGTTTGTTGTTCATGGTACTAGATTTTCTGGTGCACTCTGGTCTCTTGGTATCTGTATTAAGGAGCTGGAACTGAGTAAATAAAAAATGCCCATGGAAAGTTTCCAATTACTAATTATCAACATTAGTAATCAACCTATTTATCATCCTAGTCTATAATGTGTACTTTTCAACTCTTAGTGTGGAGAGTTTATTTGGTTTTGGAACAATTACTTTTGACTAACGTATAGAGCCAGTAATCTTTCATTTCGATTTATCTGCACAATTTTGAGAGACCATTTTCTATTTGGGAGTTTTATTAATAGTTTTAATATTAACACTCTTTTCTAGATACTATGTGGAGCAGGTTCTTCATAGTTCCACCTTAATTTATTTTCTTTTTTTTAAGTTCATTGATAAATTTCAGGAATACATTTTTCAATAAATATTGTTTTATGGTGGTATCCTGGAGGTCAAGACACTCATCTGTGATATGGAAACCTTAGATTTTTACAGAGTTATACCACTGGAACAGATGCATTTGGGGTATGATATAATCCTTATCTAATCAATTAAAACAATATTGTCAAGTGTTCTGGAACCACAGTGTGTTGTAGTAGATGTTGAAACTGTTGACGTTTATAGGAACTACTTGTATACAAAATATACAAGAAAGAAGATAAGATAAAAATAAGTAGATTAGGTAACTCCCTGTTGAAACTAGATACCTTCATTCCAGTCCCTGCTCAGAATAGTGTATGTAGTGTATAAAACTGGTACAGCTACATCAGGAGATGCTAGTAAAAAAGCATCCCAATATCGTGTAGTCCCATGCCTAGGGCATTCTCCCTTCTCTGCCAGAACCAGCCCTTTTGTTGTGTAAGGAGTCTGTTATACACAGTAAATTGGAGGTGTCAGTTTAAACTGAATTGAGCATGAATGTGGATGTTACAACGCAAAAAAGTGGGATGAATTAGACATAATTTGACTGAAAAACAGCATAACATCTAAAAGAACCACTTTTGTTCTGGAAAGGATATCCACATTGTGCATACCTTGGTGCGTGCCATTGTGCATACCTTTCAGTTTCTCCTAATTAAAAAAGCCCTTGTTCATTTTTGAGAATCTTCAAATCACCAAGAAAAGAAAATTATCATTAAGTTTTATGCATTCACTGTGTAGGTAGTTATGGCTAGTTTGCTAATAAAATATACTGAAGATACTCAGTTTCTGTCCTTTGACTTTCACCTGTGAGTATCTTCATGCTTCCTACTAAGCTCAAAACTGGGGGAGGTTAAGATTCTGCTCCCATCAGCACCCTAGCAGATCAGCTCCTGAGGTAATGAGGACTATAAAAAAAGGAAATAATCATGATGAGGAAAAGAAAATACACAGTTGGTCATATTTGCTGGAAGATAAAGAAAAAAGCTCTACATCTGTCATGGGGATTCTTGGAGTGCAAAGAATGAAATGAGCTCCAAAAATTTGCAAAAACTGTGTTTTGACTAGCTAGATAGAAGATGTCTTCCTATGCAAAAAAAAAAATCTCCAAGAAGATTCCTGTGAATGAACCATAGAAAAACTTAGGTCAATCTTCTGTGTTATTCAAGTCTAGATGGAATAAAAGATGTATGTAGTAAAGAAAAAAGTATATCTAGCTGAATCTATAATCACATAAATATATAGGACAGGAAGGCTAGCAAGCTACTGAAGTGATATTTTAAGGTCTAATTAACTTATGCGGAAAGAAACTGAGGAAATTACAACTGAAGCAGTTGGACAGTGTATGTCAGTGAATGATGACAGCGCTGAAAAGAATCTGAGTCTCAGACTTCTTTTCAAAATGGCAAAAAAAGCCCCCCAAACCCTGTCAGTACTCTCCAGTCTAAAACTAATCGGCTTACTGAAAAGGGAGAGATTTGTAATATTTCAAGACATTTTTGTTAAAATGACAGAAATAATGGATCACAAAAACAATACCAAGATAAAAAAAAAAAAAAGGGCCTTGACATTCAGTAAGAAAAGTTAATCCAGCTCTACTTCACCTCATACCTGAGACATCATGATGTCCATACAGTTAATATCAACTCCAAATGGTCTTTTAAAAAATGATGGTAGAACTCACAGTTCATTAACTTTAGATACTTCTGAAGAAAATGCAGCAATTTCAGCAAAAGAAGAGGAGGCTTTAGAAAAGGTTTCAAGGCAGAGAGGGATTAAATCAATTTAAAGCCATTTCTAAAGTCACAGCACACATAGATGGAAGAATTGTTAAAGAAAAACATGGGACTTGATATGGGAAAGATTTTAAACTTGTCACTGAAAAGTAAAAAAATCAATATATGATTGCCAACCTAACAAGTATGAAGTTGATAACTTCATTTTAAGAAATTTTTTTGAAGTTAGTGAAAAGGTCCCCCATATCTTCCAGACCTCAAAGAGACCACAAAATTCTCTCTGCCCTGAATATGGGACAGATTGATTTAGCCCATAGTACCAATGCTATGGATTAAAAATGCTATGTAAGAGCTTCAGTATCAGAAATAGCTATATTCAATAAATAGAAATGGTAATAGGAACCCATGGAGTAGAAAGTTCAAATTTTTTTGTTTAAATATTTCATATGTTCTGGTCAAGATTAATATATTTCCATGCAGACTTAGTAGACGTCAGTAACAGACAGTATGTCTTCCAGCTGTGGTGAAATTGTTAATATCAACTTAATCAAATTTCATCACCAACTTTTTAGACATGAAAAATTATTTTTCAAGGAAAAAGGATGCAAATGAACAGTAAGTCTAGGGGGTTATGGAGAGTGAAAAAAAAATTTGGAGAATATACAAAAAGTTGTTTATTAAGCATGCATTTGCAAATATGAAAAGCATTTCGAATAACAAAATCTGTAAAAGTAATAGCATTATGACCTATGAAAAACACATCTGTCCTTCCACAATCACAACCTAGCCACTGTCAGTATCTCTGAAGACATATTGTCTGAGAGCTCCTTTTCACTTGCATCCTACTATTTTGAATTCTGATATGAGACAAAATTGACTCTTTTTCATCAAGGAAAATTTTACCTCTCCTACAGGGATTTTTTTTTACTTATATGCAAAGCAGAGAAATGGAAATTGTTAAAACCTTTTCAACTGCATGCAATTTGAATTAAGCAACTATTCTTTTCCTACTAGGATTCCTCTTGTGAGGGAATGATTTGAATTTAACATCAAAGAAAGCCATTGATCTGTTGTCCTTGCAAAAAGCACAGATATCTTAGCAGGTTAATACATACCTGCATCAACAACATTAGCACTGAGAGAAAGGAAAAAAAACCTGCCATACAATAAAGTAGATATTGCATCATGTCCTAAATTTTAATCTCAGTGCCAACGAAGTTTTTTGCTACTATTTTGTCCCAATAATATCTTACATGATCATTTGTAATAGATTTGAATCTGAAAGAACTAAGGCAATTAGTTAAGTAGAAAAAATATTCACATAGATGAAACTTTACACCCCAAACCAGATCTTGACAAGCTGCATGTGAATGCCTAGAATAAAGGAATAGAAGAGAAGGATTCGTGTGTGGGGGGGTTCTGTGTTTGTTTCTAAATAAATAAATAAATTGAAGTACTAGACTGGCTTTCAATTAACTAGATAAAGATAAAGAAAGAACCATGAAGATAACTCAAGTATTATATGGAAATAAATTATAACAGATAGAGGCAGAACCACTCCTATGTGGACAATGTATGGATAGCTTTAACAGAATGCTGATTCACCTAAGATTTTAAGATTCTCCTAAAAGCCTTAGAACAGCCCACTAAGTCAACTGAGAACCCCACTCAGTTATACAAAAAGGCTTTTCAAATATGCTTTCGGAGACACCATTTTCTGAAAGCTGGTTAAACTACAGGTAAATGTGGTGACTATGCTAAGTCTGTTCTCTATATTGTCACTGGCAGTATAATATTTGTATAAGCTGTACTTTGCAAAAGGCACAGATGGTCAAGTGGCAAACGGCTGACTGAGTGCTTGTTGAAAGGCTCTTTGACAGTGGCATCAGTTCATGTGACAGTGATTTTCTACTGTTATTGATAATAATGTTCATAAGAAGCTGCAGCATGAAACTGTCTTCTGAGTTTTGCTCATCAAGAAAGGTTGGCAATTTGCTTAATAAATGCAGCCTACTAACACCTGCATGGAGAGTAAGTTGAGACCTACAATCCACTTAATAGTCAAAGTTATAACAGAAATGTGGTGGCTTGAACTTGAACCTTAAAAGATTTGAAAAGGAAATAAAATACACTTTGGGGCAGTTGGATTTATTCATATTCTTATATTGGTTGAAATACATCTTTTATTTTTCCTTTAAAAATCATCAGGTTTCATAAAAGGTTCCCTATTTGTATGAGTAGTGTTTGAAATATTATTATATCTTAATTTTGTGGTTATAGCTCACCAGGAATTATTTCCTACAAGTGAGATTTGCTATCTGTTTAAGACAGACAAGGAAAAGTTCCTAAATAAGCAACTACTAAATGCTTTGTAAATATTTCAGCAGTAATTCTCAAACTGAACAACAGTGGGTAAACTTACCTTATCAAGTGATGCAAAACAAGTTGACAATTAAAAACAGTTCATTTCCTTTATGTTAGAAAGAGGTGAAGTTGGGGGGGGGATAATTTTACATCTAGCTGTTAGTGTCATCTCACTTTCAGATCCATCATTCTAATTTTTTCGGTTTTATGGAAGTAAGTCACACATGAAGTTGGAAAGAAAATGGAACTGCTTTGGCTGTTTAGATACAAACTTTTTGTTCTTTTTAAGCTCAAGTTACCTTTGTTGTGTTTAATAAATAAGTACTTGATAAAAAGAATAAAATATGTAGTAGCTTTTAAAGCAGTTTCTTAATTTCAGGGGCATCTGATTTCACAACTTTTTTTAATAGATAATGGCTTCTCTCAGTGGTTCAGTATTCTGTTCTACCATTTGGTTCTTCAGACTTAAAATGTAGTATGTGGGCAAACATATACAGGACTGTAGGACATATAGGGTCTGGACAATGGAACATATTAGACCTACACAAGACGTCAGCATTAGAAAACATACTTACCAAAACACATAATGAGGCTTATTTACCACCTCCTAGGTGTGGAATAACTGCCAGGGGAAAAAAACTAACCTCCTATCAGATTTGGTTCCATGGCAGCTTAAGTTAATTTAATTCTAGCTACCATGGGCATGCCATTCCTTTTTCTTCACTTCCAGCAACTGTGGTGGCATTCCAACTCTGTTGAACCATTTCAGTACATTCTCCAGCAAAAAACTATTTTAACAAAATAATGTGAATAGTTTCCTGGCAGATTAGAGCATTGAAATGGCTCAGTGCAGGATCAGGCAAACACCAAAATTAGTGTAAGAGAGGAGATAGTATAGATCCAACTGGAAGGGAGGGCAGGACTTTGTCAATTTAGAATAACAAGGAGCAGGATCATTATATTATGGCCTTGCTTTTAGTCTCTTCCCTCTGTCAGGGTCACAATAATGTTAGGATGTTAAGTGTATTCCAGCATGGACCTTCATACGTATGTGTGATGGAAGTGCAAAATAGGCTGAGAATAACTCTCCTAATATTTTACAGTTTTACCAACTGTTCTTTACTTTGAAATACACACAGATATGCCATGATAATGTATAGGAGCATTATAAAGAACTAAAGATTGCAGAAATCAGAAAAATTGTAATTGAATTATATATATTATTAAAAAAAATAAAAGCTACGTATTTCATTTTGTTTCTTAGCCAACCACATTCTTATAACTTGCAGTATGTAGAACTACAACATGTTGATTTGGCATCCAAAAATACATATGCAGCCATAAAGAATGTTGTGGTTACTTCTACATCAGGGAGCAGTGCAGGCCAATAGGAGAGGATCACCAAAAGAAAAGAGCTGATGCTGAGGATATGATGTTTTACACATTCCAGGGATTTTCTTCATTCAGACTGACTCTTGTCTGAAAGGACTCCAGTTCATTCACTTAGAAACTGCTTCATGATGTGAACCATAATTGGGTGCCACTTCAGAAGCATATTTGTGATCCCAGCTGAAACATGAATGAAACAGTGAATTAATAATTTTCTAAACATTAGACTGCAGATGGAAGAATTTCCACAATCAGGAAAAATTTAGGAGGCTCCCAGATTTAGTGGAAATGATGCACCAGAAAACCTTGTGAAACTAATAAAGCAAGAAAAAAAAGACAGTATGCATCTGTAGACTGGAAGAAAGAGAGAAATATATTAGCAGTTGTCACTCTTCTCACTTCGCATTAAAGGAAATTGCTTGGCAAGCATCAGGAGAGAAATCTAAATGATATGAAATATCATATTACGTTATACTCCAGCAAAGAATAAGAAGAGATGGAGGACCTTCTGAGAACAAAGTGCTATAGAGCAGGTTGTAACATAGGCCCATCTGGCTTATCGAAACAGCTTAACTTTTCTCCAGTCAAAAATAACATTTCTGAGGTGATGAAATAGAGTAATTCTGTATGCAGCTTATAACTTACTTTCAGTACATCTCAAGGCAATAATGAGATACAATATCTTTATACAAAATCACATGTCTGATTTCTCTTTCAAGTTCTGGTGCTTTAGAAGCATTTGTAGTGTTTGCTGACCTTCTATCAGTAGTTTCATTTCGGGGTCTTAAAATTTATTTCTCTCATTTTAACTTTTGAAGCTATGAGATGGGCTTTGATCTGTTGTCCAGATTTGTGCAGTAGGCCCAGAAGCAGCTTTTAAGCATTAGACGTGGCACCAGTTAAAGCATAACAAGAGTGACACGTGAAGAAAGAGCTCCCTGTTTCTTTTTGGATGTAAAAAGCTTTTGTCTGATACATGTTGATGGTTCATGTTCTTTTGATATTGAATGCTTGTGATATTGATATTAAATAAAAGGAATTAATGTGGAACTCAAGAGTACCTATTGGGACATTTTTCTGTGCCTCTCCTGTCATTTGAAGTTTCTCATTCAATTTTCGGTATTCTGCATAGCAAAATCAAAACATGATTGTAGAATGTATTAACCACCTATGTTAGTTTAATCAAATTAGGATCAGTAAATGAAGACAGAGCAGTACAGGCTTAGTTGCTTATTGCCAGTCAGAGTGGATGCTCTTGGGAATGCCCAGTGCAGATTCTGATGGTTAACACTTGCTAAGATTTGTGTTTCCAAGTCTTTACTACTATTACTTATGTTTATTAGAAAATCTGTGGATATGTCACCAAATACTATTATCATGCTATTGTTTTGTTGTGTTGGTAGGTAACTGCTGAAATCTTGATGTTTTGTCATTTGTGATTGCTGGGCTTGTCTCAATGATGGGCTTGTCTGTGTTACAAGTATAGAAACACGTAAGGTAGCTGTGTGCACACTAACTCCAGAACCACAAACTGGGGCTCATGGCTTTTGCACCTAGGCTTGATCTCTGGGCACGAGTTGTAGCTAGGCGGTGTTGTGCCGATGCCTGGTCAGCCAAGTTAAGGGCTCTATGACACTATATGGATGAGGACCTTGTGGTTGATGCTTCTAGTAAAGCTTTGTATGTCAACATGGCACTGCATAGCGCTAGGTATATTATTTGGCCTTTATTCCTGCTACCTTGAGTATTTCTTCATTTTATAGTGTAATTTATTTGACTTATTTAATATATCTTGCATTTTACTTGAGGTTTATATGAGGACTTGGCAGCAGCTTCTGGCTCCAGTACACAAGGAAATCTTTCCTGTGGGGAAATGAATGGGTTGCCAGCTGGACTATGCTGCATTAGCCAAGTAGAGTGTTAGTTTAATACCAGTACAAGAGGAGGATGAGACAAAGATCCTGTCAGTGGTTACGCAAACATTTCCTTGATCCCATCACCTTTACATCTGCCCTGAGATAGTAGCATGCATTAGTAGACTCCATTCAGTGCAATTTTATACAAATACATTTTTCAGTTTGAATACAAAGAAATAGGATTTATGATTTTATTTCTGAAAACTTCACTCTTCAAGATGATAATGTGGTATTATATTTGCAAGGAAGACTGCATTTTTTAGGTAAGAGAGTTGAGTGGTCATCTAACTTTTGATCCCTATAGCTTCAAAAATAAATTTAATGAAATATTTTTGTGAGGAAAAAACACAAAAAGATCTGGTTACATTCCAGTCTTCCTGTAAGGAACTTGGCAGACAAAAAACTGGAAGTTTTTTCATTCTTCCCAGATGTCGTCTAAATACATTAGCCTGGGTTGATCAAATAAAGATATGTCTTTAACCATTAAATTTGATTACAATGTCACTGGTCTTTTTTTTTTTATATATATTTGAATCATTACATAACAACAGTAGAATCTCAGTCCATTCTACTTTTAGGAAGTAAAAACATTGGTCTCTTAATATCTTGATTCCCTACAACTTAATATGTGATCACATCTTTTATTTTCCACACAGCACTTGAACAATTATTGACTTCCGATTTGAATAAAACAACCTATGTCTGCATAGGCAGATGAGAAACTGTATGTGCAATTAATTCTTGATGTTCAATAGAAATTCAGCACTGCTCCTTGAAGAATCAGTCACCTCTTTGTTCCTGTCCCACTCCATGCTGCTCCCTCTCTTGTTCCAGCTTAAGTGTTCACTCATCTTTGCAGTAAACCATTTGAAGGATCTAATACTTCACAAATCAACCTAACAAAAAACCCCCAACCAACAACACCAAAAAATAAAACAAAACAAAACCATCCTTTTTTTCCTGATCTAGTCCTCTGAATACCTACATAAAAGCTTCTGTCATTAATGGAGAGCAGTACATTGTGCTAGCATCCAGGCTCATGAGGTGGGGAAGACCACTTATCGCTGTGTCAGTGTCAATTTTTGTCTGGCTTAAACTGCTCATGAAACTAGTGCTAGTTTTCACGAAAATCACCAGTTGTCCTGTGCAGCTATGTGTTTAGGTCCTTGAGTATGCATACAGTTTGACACTCAGGAAATTTGGAAAATTCAGTCTTCAAATAATTAATCACTGTCTAAATCTGGCTTCAAATAATTTTTCTTAGTCATTTTCCTAATGTGCCATCACTGAAAAGTCTAAGAATGCCACCTGATACAATGGTTTTAAATGCCCATGAGTCAATGAAAGAAATACGGTTTTTTCCTTTTTTTTTTTTTTTGCTTAATGGCTTGTATCTTTTATCTTGTCACATAGTTTAATGGCATAGAATTACAATAAATTAGTTTTGCAATTATCAAACTCTTCAACTTCTCTTTGGCATTTAACGAACCTCAGAAGCTGTTTATTGCTTCATATACTTTGCCATCATGAATATTAGCCTTTAATTAACTGGAACTCTAATCTTAATCTTTCTAGCTATGTTGCAATGAAATGTTTTTGTTAGGTTGAAGAAGATAGTATTTGTTACTGGTTTTCCAATAAATAGAATACTTTCAGAATGACCTTTTGAGTCAGTAATTATAACAATATAAAATGTAAGACAAAACTCATTATCACGAGGAAAAGCATTGTGTGCTTTCTTTTTGTATATTTTACTTAGCAACATAAAATCACAGAGAAGCCTCAGCTGAAAGGGACCTCTGGAGATCATTTGGTCCAGTCTTCTGTTGAAAGCTGGGTCTTAGATTTGTTTTTTCAGGTCACTGCCAAGCTAAATCTTGAATATTTTCAGGGAGACACCACTTCTCTGGGCAATCTATTCCAGTGTTTAATTTTTCTGACGGTAAAGAACTCTTTTCTTGTATCCAGACACAATTTCCCTTGAAGAAATTTGTTCCTGTTGCTTCTTGTCCTGTGCACCCTTCTGAAGAGATTACCTCCATCTTCTCTCTAACTCTCTGTTAGGGATTAGAAAACTGTGATTAGATCCTTCCCTGAGCCTTCTCTTCTCTGGGCTGAACACATCCAGTTTCTTGAACCTTCTGTCAAGATCTCCAGACCTCTAATGATCTTCATGGTCCTCTGCTAGACCCTCTCCCTTTTTTCAGTTTTTGCCATGAACTGGGAGGACCAGAACTGGACACAATATTCCAGGTGTGTCCTAACAAATGTCAAGTAGAGTGGAACTCCTTGATCTCCTAACTATGCCCTTACCGATGCAGCCCAGGTCTCATTCTGCTTTCATTGCTACAAAGGCACTTCTCGCTCAAGTTTAGTGCTCTCCACAAGAATCCCCAGGTCCTTTTCAGCAAAGCTACACCCCAACTAGTCTATCTCATGTGCAAGACATTACATTTATGCAATCCTTGTTGGCCTTGTCTTCTAGTTTGTGAAGGTCTCTCTGCATGGTGGCTATTCCTTCTGGCGTATAGTACCTCTCCTCCCAGTTTGGTATGATCCACAAACTTGGTAAGCAAGCATTCAGTTCTGTCATCCACATCCTTTATAAAGATGTTGAACATTATCAAACCCAATACCAACCTCTAGGAATACCCTTTGTGACCAGCTGCCCATGAGCCAGTAAAAGCATATTAGTTTCACCCTAAAAGTTCAAGCCATAATATTTCTGTAAGATTTTGAAAAGCATAATTTATGTAAGCAGCTTGGTAAATCAGATTATTTCAACTGTCACCAGGATCAGTAGGTATTATCCCTCTGATTTCTACATTTTTTTCCCTGAAATTATGGACCAGACGTGTCTTCAGAAACTGTCACATTGCAGCTAGGAAGATCCTAATGAATTGTACATGGAGAAATGCTAAATCTGTATGAGGAAAAGAGCTATTAAGAAAAGTCACTCAGCTGTTAGGAAAGACTGTTCAACAATTTTCTATTGTGAGAAACGTATCTTCTGTATGAAAAGCAAAAAAGAGGAGGTAAAATTGTTTCCTGGAGAACTTGACTGGCTAAAGTCAGGAGAACTGACTAAAGATTTTGAGACAGCTTCTCACTGTGGATACTCTGTTCCAGAATTTAATTGTTGCTCTTTTTTTACTTTTTTAAAGCAATTAACCTGAATCTGT
>NW_009216145.1:0-68369 GCF_000690835.1 Fulmarus glacialis | reverse complement strand
CCTGCATTGTGATAGTCTGCAAATAGAAAATGAAAAGAAGTCTGGTCTCATAAAGTACTACTTAAGATCCAAGTATAGGAAAATAAATACGTAAAACAAAATAGATCAGGAATTATAAAAAGTGAAAAGGTAAATTATACATAAATACTTTTCCTCAGGCAGACTTGAAGGTGCATGGCTAGAATGACCCAAAGAGAGGTCTGCATAAGAGAACAGTGTTCAGAATACCAAATATGATAGTGATGGTCTCCCTAGTAAGAAAGATAGAAAAGAAAGGAAACTATTTGCAAAAGGTAAACAGTATTTGCTCAATGCAGCCACTCTAGCGAATGTCTTGTAATCTACTTTTATCAGATGCAAACAAAAGGAACAACTTACATCCACGTAATAAACTTGAAGCAGAGCAACAGTACTCTTCAGTCATGCAAGCTATCATTTTTTCAATGCAGGGACAGTTCCACTCTCTTCCTGATTGGTGATATTTCTTTGTTCTAGGCAGATCTTAGGCTCATTCTTGTCTAGGTCGTTTTATTGCTTTGGAGTCGGTTGCTCTTCCTGGTATTTAAAAGGTCTCTATGACTATTACAGACAAAACTGACACGAAAAACATCTTTAAGACAAAGGGAGAAACAACAGCTCTCTCTCTAGACTATTTTCAAGCTACTTCTCTAGCTATACACATTACTTTGCTAGTTATACAGTACAAGAATTATGAGATGTGTTAAGATGGGTAAGAAACTCCATATTGAAATGGAGACAATAATGACGTGATGAAATGAGAGGCGCGATAACAGGTAAAAGCTATTAATGAAACTTCTTAAGAAGTGGTTTTAGGGCTAACCTTATTTAATATTTTCATTAGTGACCTTGACAAAAAAAATTAGCACTGTATAATGAAATTTATAGTTGACATAATGTTTGGAGTTGTTATTAAAACAGATGAAGATCACAGTGTCATACAGATGGAAGTGGAAGCCCTTGAGAACTGGTGTAATAGAAATGAAATTAAATATAATAGTACAAAGTACAAGATAATGCACTTAAAACTAATGACAAGAAATTCTGTTATTAACATAGAGCTCATCAACTGGAAGAGATAGTTGCTGTGGCAGTTAATCAAAGGATAACTATGAGATGCCAATGTGATGTGGCCATAAGAGACTAAATGTAATGCTAGGAGATCTACCAGACAGACTGTATCTCGTGAAAAAGCCTAATACTCATTGTATTTCTGATCAGTGACAGTGTGGATTTAGTAAACCTGAACGGATTTCTCTTTCATCAGCTTTTCCAGTCACAGCTTGAATGTACAGAAACTTTTAGGATTCCCAACACTGACTTTTGGCAAGGAGTTCTATAAATCCACTACTGGCTGCATGAGTACATAATTACTTTTGTTTGTTCCAAACTTGTCACTTACTAGATTTTTTTGATGCCCTTACTTGTAGTGAAGGAGATAGTGAGAAATCTGTCCTTATTCGTCCTCTCCGTGAAGTCATGATTTTATAGATCTTTATTTTATTCCTCCTTAGTCATCATTTTTCTGCTTTATTCTTTTCTTGTGAAAACCATTCCATACCCTCAGTCATTATCCTCCTCTGAACCTTTTTTAATTCTACCATATCTTTTTTTGAGGTGGCAGATCAGAGTAAGCATGCTCTTTAAGATGTGGTTTCTAACCACTGAAGTAAGGATAATGCACAACAGCCTTTCAACAGGCAAGAGACAAATAAGCAGATTTGTAATAAATTTTTTAAAGACTTTGTATATTTAATAGGGGAATATTAGAGGAATAATAGAGGAATGGATTTGATAACCAAGATCCTTTTAGTCCTTCTAGTTTCTTTGTTCCTGAATAAAAAATAGGAAGAAGTCAAATTAACACAAACATATTTTCTAGAAAATTTGTAAAAGTGCAGTGGTAAAAGGTTCATAGCAAATTTAATAACATGAGTTGGGAAGAAGAAAATGTTTAGTTTTAGATAAGATGCAGTTTGGGATTGCAAGAAATAATTAAGATTGTATCTCATGTAATCAAGACAACATATTCTTTATCAATAATTTAAGTTAAAATTTAATAGAACAGTGACTCGTAACATTTTACAGAAAATAATGTTTTAAAGGGCATGTGAAGGTCCTGTGTGTGAAAAATACACAAAAAGAACATAGATGCTTTTCTAGTGGCCTCAAATGAGCAGTGACTCATAGACTTGCTGAAATGCAAAAAAAATTAAAGACAAGTGAAAGTACTTATACTAGTGGCACAGAACAAATTGTTCCTCTGCAGAACAATAAGTGTAGATTTATTTACATTGGCTAGAATGCTTTTCTTGGAGTATTACTCTCAACTGCTGCAGATGTGTTTACTAAGCAAAGTTATAGCTATGCATATCAAATCTATTTTCACTAGACATGGTCTATCTGTGACAGCAATATGCAACAATAAGTCACAGTTTAGTAACCCTAGTTTAAGCAATTTGTAGTAAAGTACAGCGTAGGCATATCGCTAGTGGATCCCTCTGCCTCAGTCAGTGGAAAATGATGTCAAAATACTTTGGAGGAAAAAAGTGCCAAGTCAGATTTGGATCTGTAGTTAGCACAGTTAAATTACAGAATAACACAAATGAAGCAAAGGATGTTACATGTTTGCATTCTGCTCACTGGAAAGCTGAAACTACTGCTAGAAACTAATGTAAGGGTCACTGAAGACATAGAGACAAATAGAACAATACAAAATACTGGGTATGATTTATGATCCTTGAAGCTCTCCCCTTTTTTTGAAAAGGACACTTTCTATGTTATAAAAGGTAGCAAATCATAAAGGCATTTTTGAAAAAAGACATACGCAGAGAATTGTAGGAAGTTCTTATCCCAGATGTATGGCTATAAAAACAAAAAAAAGGCAAGAGTTTCTCAGGGAAGAATCAGTTGTCAAGGACATTTGAGATTAGTTTAGCTCTCTTAGTCTCTTCTAGCATTTGAGATTAGCTTTGTTAATTAGCTTAAACAATAGATTTCTTATAAGTACTTGAAATTCTATTGTCTTAGTGCTAATTGTTAGTGTTACTAGTATGTTTGGCTGAGAAAAAAGTTCCAGTGTGAGCATTTTGGAATTGGACAGTCATTCAGGCACTCAGGCTACGCAATATGCTGACCAGGAATAACTCAGATAAGGAACTAAGCGGAGCTGAATCAAATGTCTTCCTCCAAGGCAACACAGGCAGAGAGGAGAGGTCTGAGAGAAGACTTTCCTTCATCTTTTCCAGTGCTTCAGCCACCAATACTGAAGGGCTTGAAGTCATATGAAAGCCAGATCCATAGCATTTGAGGAAGGGATATGGTGAAGGAGATTAGGTAATGCCCAGAGAAAGACAATGGAAAGTGAGGACAGTTATATTAGATGGAAACCAAGTCAAATGACTTCTACAAAGAAATAAATAGAAAAATATTTCTCAAGGAGAAATGCTTAATTTTCCAAGAACTTCTACTACATAACAAGAATATGTTCTTGGTGTTTTATTCTTGCTTAAAAATGCTGCAGTAGTGGATATAGCTACTTCGAAATATGAACAGTTTTTATGTCTCAATCTGAAAGTAGTAACAAAAAAAAAAATAGTTGACAAAACCTGTAGATCATTGCCAAAGTGTGCTTTCAAAAAAGTGAAGTATAGCATGTAAAGAAGAAAGCAAACTATAATTTGGGAGATCAATGTTATTCTTCCTTTTTATCTGTTTCTATTTTGAGCCATATAAATTGGGCTTTTTGTAAAAATATATTGCCATTGAACCACGTTTTTTTTTTTCCTTTGGTTTGGTTTTGTTTTTTTAAGGTAAGAGGCCCCCCACTTGCAGGAGCATTTAAAGAAAGACCAACAAAGCCCACAGCATTTCGCAAGTTTTATGAACGAGGAGACTTCCCGATTGCCCTTGAGCATGATACTAAAGGAAACAAAATCGCCTGGAAGGTAAGTCATGGCACAGCTGTGACAGCCAGCTGAGCTTATTGAAGTGACACCTCTCATTGTCAAACAAAGTTGGCTTATAAGTAAACTGAAACAATTTCTTATCAAATGGAAGATGGTGGGGAAGCTGTTAGAGAAAGGCCCCTGAGTCAGCTGTCTGCCTTGGCTTACAATTAAATTATATGCTGCAAAAAGAAAGAAGACAGAGTTGCTTTGCCTTAGAGAATTGTCTCCTGCCCAATTCATGTCTATTTTTATGAGAACCTGGCAATGCAGTCCATCAAATGATGGAAGTGGCTGGATACAGCGAGCAGCAGCCATTTATCTCCCCCAAATTTCACCTTCCTGCAGGACACTTCCAAATAGAAGCTTTAATTACCTAAATGGATAGGTCAAGATTGCCTGCTCCCTGAAAATGCAGAGCAGAATACAAACGAAGGCAGATTCTCATTCCACAGCTGTACTCTCAGTCTACAGCATATGTCAGACAGCGTAATCGCTGTCATACGTGCCCCTGTTAGAGGCTGACCTCCACTGCTGAAACCATTACAGCTCCGACATTTCTCTGACAAAAGGTTAATTGGCTTCAAAATAAATGTATTGCCTAATGACTCCATTCTAATGCAGCTGTGTTTCTCTCTAAAAGACTTGGTGATGTTATTTGTAAAACTTGCCAATCTTCTAAGTAACTACCGCAGACTTTTAAATTTAATTTGAAAAATGAATGCTGATCTTTAACCCGCTCATACTATTTAATTATTTCAGTTATCATGAATTACTTTATTGTTTTGTGTTATTTATTGGACTAGAATAAGATTTTGCTGGAAGCAGTGACAGTTACAGAAAATGAACATGATATGCATGAGCAAAATATGTCAGATTTCTAGAAAGTTTTAAATTGTTCATGTCAAGAACATGATACCAATTTTAAATGTATAGCTATGTTAATTCAATACAGAAAGGAGAGATTTTGCAATCTTATAGCTGATTCTACTCCTAATGAAGCCAACAGGATTAGACCTATAGTGTAGTAAGTGATACTATGTAATTTTTTAGTAACTAGATTTTAAGGTAGCTTTTTTGCTTGTTGAAATATAGAAGAGAGATTTGTGCTATTTTGTTGCCCATAGCAGTATTGAATCAGCACAAGGAACAATTAATAGTTCTTGCAGCAAAGGGAATCTCTATCCAACAAGACTTTACCCATGAGATTCCAGTGCAACTGGTGTTTAGGCGACCCTAGAAATGCCCTTTCTGGACTAAAACTCACAGGCTTATAACATAAGTCTGCACTCCAATCTTTCATCACCAGGTAAGACCCAAATGTGATTTGCAAGCAACTACAAAAATCTGCAGAATTTAGTTTTTATCTTGAGGCATTATAACTTCTAATTTCCCAAAATCAGACTGAAAGGTACAGACGATTTACCTCATTTTAATTGCTATCTGGTGCATATACCTCCATCATAAGGACTAGCATTCCACTAGATGATGCTAGTGACTGCTTAGTTGACTTAGGACAGGAGGAAATGGAATGAAGCTGTGTCAGGGGAAGTTCAGATGGGACATTAGGAAAAGGTTCTTCAGTGAAAGGGTGGTCAGTCACTGGAACAGCCTCCCCAGGGAAGTAGTCACAGCACCAACCCTGCCAGAGTTCAAGGAGTGTCTGGACGATGCGCTCAGTCATATGATTTAGTTTTAGATATTCCTGTGAAAAGCAGGGAGTTGGACTTGATGATCCTTATGGGCTCCTTCCAACTTGAGATATTCTATGATTCTATGTTTCTATGATATCTTGCTAACTTGCTATCTACAAGACTTCCAGCCACAGCTGAGTGTCTAGAGTGTTTGCTCCCTGTATCTGACTGTAAATTGTTGAAAACATGCTACCTTAAGACAGTCACAGTAGCAGAGTCTCTAGTCAAAGATCCAGCATGTATTTTTTCTTAACACAATTTGCAGTCTTATAGACCTAATGTCTCCCTAGTGTCCAGCTACCACAGTAAAACTTTGGCATGTAGATGCATGTAGTGCAATGTAGGCTGAGATGTCATGCAGCAGTTGCTTTTGCTATTGCTGTTAATCCTTTCTTTTGAAACAAATTATCACTACTTCAGCATGCATGCAAGAAGGCAGCGTAGTAGCGGACTATTCCATTCTTACGGTAGCGCATGGCAAGTCCAACCTTATTTCCCTTATTCCATGCCACTTGATTTAGTCAAATCAGTCCATACTGAGTTCTGTAGCAGGCACTCAAGAAAACAATACTGAGGCAGTAAAATTACTTGAGGCTGTTGTTTAATTTGGCATGCAACCATCATTGATTATTGTGCAGTTTAAGTAGACGAAGCAGGGAAATAGGAGTTTTCTAATTCAAACTTTACATTAGATAGCTTCTAAAGTCTTAGAGGCTACCCACCACTGTAAAACGGTGAGAATGTTGTTCATCATAAGCTAATATTTAAAGGTGCAGATAAAGTAAGGTCTGTATTTTTCAATTGTTTCAAGGATATGCGAATAGTCAAAATATCCAACATACATCCAAAGGCTAATTTTCATCAGTTCATCACATTTATTTGTAAATCTGATAAAATGGTAATTTTTTAAAAAAATACGTTTTACTGAATACTGCTTAAATTCGTGAAAATGAAAAAAAAATTAATAATGAAATGTGTCTAGACAAAACATTCTGTAAAATCTTGGCTGAATTGTACTTATTTGCGTGAATCATGATTCTAGTAGAAGGATGAAAAGAAGAAATAAATGGTAACAATGATATTTTAATCCTGCTGTAACTGCACAATATCAATGTTTTATTGTGAAAGGGTTTTTTTGCTCTGTTTAGATATAATGTACATCATGGTTCATTTCACTCTTGTTAGTTTGTCTACCAAGTGGTGTGTGAAAGAAAATGCAGGGGGGTCTCAGAAACATGATTTGTTCTGACAAAGGAAAATACTACAGGATTTTGTTCTTTCCTGCAAAATACACAGTTGGTTTTTGGTTTTTTCTTTGTTTGTTTTGTTATAATTACTGAAACAAAACAAAATAACCGTAATTGTCAAACATTAAATATTTTTTTTGAAAACATTTTGAACACTTTCTCACTACATTGTAATTCTGTGGACCAAATACAGTCATTTTCAGCTAGAAAAGAAGAATCTGAAATGTTTTAATATCCATGAATTGTGTTAATATGTACCAAAAAAAATGCACAAATGACCCTTGATTTTGTAACAGTTCTGCATATCCCAAATTTTAAGCCCATAATTAATTTCCTGTAAGGGCTGGCTACGTATAACTATGGTTGTAGACCTAGATAAGACATAAATAGTTCAGGAACTATTCAGAACTATTTCTGAATAACTGCATGTGTTGAATCTTTAATTCTGAAATAATAGTACTTTGTTGTTGTTGTTGTTTAGCTTAATTACTTCCAAAATGCACTAAATTTAGAAAGAGGCATTCTTACTCCAAATTAATCCTGAGCTTAGACAAGATTAAACTGTGCAAATAAACCATAGTGTTTACCTTGGTGCCTTTTCTTAAAAAAAGGACCAAAGCAAATTAGATCTCACTACAAGATCTTTATAGCAAGGTGTGTTTTCTATGTGAATTCTCAGACTAAGTCTTTAAGTTTAGAAAGGTATCTCCTTGAATACTCCTGTAATATTGGCATTCTGGTTGGTAAATTGCTATTACTGCAAGTTCAAATAAACCAGTTTCGACCTAATGGAAAAAACCAGATGAACAGACAAAATATGTTTACAACATATAAATCATTATATACAAGAACAGGAAACTGAATTTGGTTTTAAACAATACCATCCAGAGAAAAAAAAAAATTAAAAAGCTCTGATAATGTCAAACTAAAAATATCTGGTGTTAGAGGCTGTAATCACGTTTATTTCTAAAAGAAGAAGATGTAACTGTCTTGGTGTTCCTAATCTTTGTTTTCAAAACTGGAGAAAAGTTGTCCTTT
Organism: Fulmarus glacialis; assembly: GCF_000690835.1. Lineage (NCBI taxonomy): Eukaryota > Metazoa > Chordata > Aves > Procellariiformes > Procellariidae > Fulmarus > Fulmarus glacialis. The sequence goes on along the minus strand of NW_009216145.1, from coordinate 60,425 downwards.
TGTAATTTTCAAAAGGGAATATAGAGAATGACTTGTTAATTATGTCTGTGAAAAGAAACCCACCATCTTTGTAATTCACTACACAAATTTCTGGTTTTGATTACAAGTGACAGAATCCATACAAAATGAATTCAAGACTTTTCATCCCCATTCAGGAGATTTAACAGCAGTCAGTGAATTCTTTGCTAAATGCCATACACTCAATGTAACATTTTGATATCTAATTTAAATCCTTTGTTTGTTTTCATGCTCCCTCAGTGCCATTAAGTAGAACTGTATAGATATTAGTGCCTTAAAATTGCTGCAAATATGTAATACTCATATTTTTTTGATAAAGAAATAGCTTTTGAGATCTAGAAATAAACAACTTCTTTGGTTGAATTATTCAACAATTGTTCAAGGGTCTTTCCAAATTTGAAGCATTTGGTTTTGTCCACTAACAGAGAATGAATAATAATGGTATGGTTTGAAAATGTGTTTCTGATGTGTATCAAACATAAAAGTTTGGAACATAAATTGTTGTTAATTTAGAGTTAGATAATAGTAGAAAGTGATCTTTTTAGAAAAAGAATGTGTTAAAATATTTATAAGCCCTTTGACTACTTATGTGGGATCTTACAGTTCTCTTTTAGCCTATGCATATCACAATTTTATTTCAAAACGTAGTAATATATTCTCTTGCACAATCTCATACCAAGCTACGAACAATAAAAGCTCATAGTCCAGGTCTGAAAAGGGCTTTCATTTTTAAATATACATTACTGAATTAGAAAAGGTCAGAATGCAATTAAACTTTTGACTAAGCAAGTTGATAAAGTATTTCCGAATTATTAAGAATGTGTTTGAAATACAGTCTCTCTGTATCATACAGAAAGTCATCAGAATGTTTGAAAAATTATTTTTTTAGGGAGTGGGGTTAATTATGAAAGTCATTATGCAGGGGGGAAAAAAGCTTCTATTCTTCAAAAGAATTTTAACAATTTCAAAGAAATGAAAACCAAATTCAAACCCACAAACTTCTCAAGCAAAATGTCAAAATGAACATGATTTCCATCTTTTGGGGTTTATGTTTTTTTCCAGAATAGCTATGTTCGCTAAGGATGTGACTTTTACCATTTTAATTTCTCTTCATCCTCTCTTTCCTACATAGCTTGGTTTTTTCAGGGGCTAATATAAGCTATGGTAACAAAATTACTTCTTGGTGATAGAAACTAGATGCAGTGATAAAACAAAGTGTTCTGCCCTTAACATCATTAATTTGAATTGTGCATATACTTTTTCTTTGTGCAGATTATTGAAGGTTGCTTTTGGTAATAGGGACTACAAATAATTTGAACATGCCACAGAACTGCAATTTTTATTAGCATCTCTCATTCTTCATTTGGTTTTATCAGCATGTTGTATATTAGCTTATATAAAATTTTGAGCTGCTATGATTAAGCTGGTACCTATACCCAGCACCAAAAGAAATCTTATTTGTTTTTTGGTTGGGTTTGGGTTTTTTTGGTTTTGGTGTTGGGCTCTGATTTGGGGTTTTCTCCATAAAATAGCTGGGTTTTAAATTTTGTTTTCTTTTCCTGGAAGTGCAACCTTTTTTTCTTGTTTGAGGGATAAGTTTTAAGTGAGAGAAAATACTTTTTTTTTTATATCAACCGATATAGTTAGAAGGGAGACAAGTTTTCAGTTGCAGAGCTCTCAAGTAATGCCTCTTGGTATTTTTCATTTTTGTGGCATTGTCTTGTCATTCAACCACATGAATAAACACTATATTATTCCCTATGTAGTATTAAGTAAACTTAGGTAACACTTCCAAAAGTTCAAATCCCAAAACAAATTAAGAATACTTGGAGGGCGCTCATTCACCCTACAGAATGACCCCATTATTATACTAATGTCTTGCAATTTATAGAGGTGAGATGTAATTCTAGAAGTTGTAATTCTACCTTTTAATAGCTTATTGCCATCAGAAGGAGATGGTCCAACTTTCCTTCACCTCTTCTGCTTTCTATTTCTAAGGCATACTTGGCACTCACACTGATGCTTATCAGAGCCCTCTGTGAGTAAGTTTATCTCACTAACTCAGGGAAAAAAGGTGGATGTGTTTTTTCTCGTTTAGCAACATGTTCACAGTCCTGTGAACTTTGATTATGAAAGGATCCATGAGTGCTAAAGCTGTGTGTTGGTGAAGGAGAGAGAAGCAGTAGTGAAGTACAGTGAAGAATGGGAGAGAGTTGAAGGATCTCAAAACGTTTTTTCTTTTGCCAGCAATGAACTGCTAGATTAGTTTAGCTGCTCATGGAATTGCAGCCTCAGATATCTGAAAGCAAAGAGAACAAACTGCCTATGAAAAGTAATAATTTTCTTTTGGATTTATTTTCATATGTAGAGGGTTTTTTTCTGCTTCCATTCTTTGTTAAACTATGTTTAATATCTTCTTAATAAAACATGTTGAGAGGACACTGTCATCTTAAAGAAAATTTGTAAATCCCCCACAAGTGTTGTCATGCAGAATGAAAACTTTTTGCAACATTATATACAAAGAGGAGCAGCCATGTATCATGCTTAGGCACAGTGGGTACAGCCCAGAGTGGTGTTAGTTTCTATTTTATTTAATGCCTTCATTAATGTTTTAAGAAATAGTTCAGAGTTTTCTTGCAATAGACTTCTGTTTATCTTCCCCAGAGGGCTCCTTTGTTTTTTAATCATCAGTGATCCTTTTAAAGCCTGTCTCCAATACAATTGTGTTGGTATAACAGAAAACTGCAGTGTGGATTCAAGAGAAGGTAACTGAAAGCAAGAATTTCTTAAGCCAGAAATAATACCTAATAATTTAGAGAGATTAGAAGTATGAGTTGAGGTAAAGAAATAAAGTGTTGGAAAAACAAATTTTAAATGCTGCCTCTGGGAAAAAAACCCAATCATATTAACAGATTTAGTGTAAAGGAATAGTTTGGAAAATAATAATTTTATTTTTTAAAGGACAGTTAAAACCTCAGTTTTTTGTGGAGGTAATAATACAGCAAACTTAAGATGTGGCATGGTAGCAAGAAAGAATTATTCAGTTTTAAACTAAAAATGTAGCAATAGCTCTGTTGCATCATATTAAACCAGAAATTATTAGTAATCTGTATACTATGGCTTACTGAAGCAAGCACAAGTAAATACTATTCATAAACAGTTGTGTATAGACAAATGCCATTCATTATTCTTTGTGACTGTGATACTAGTGCCCAGCTAATGACTATCAAAAGTGCTGTCTTCGCTGATGTGCATGTGACTTTTTCTTAGAGATTGTTAAAAATTGCAATCACAAGTCTGATCTAGTTTCCTTTTTGAAATGCATAATACTATAAAAAAGCCACATCTTAATGACTATGACCTGATTTTCATTTAAATGAAAACTCCTTTAAATCTCTTAGGCAGTATTTTGTATGTATTACACTTATACCCACTCTGTGACCTGAAATCATGCGAAAGAGTTACAGAATAAATGCAATATCTTTTCTAACAAATAAAACAACAAAATTCCTATTGACTGCATTAGAATGGGATCCTTATTGCCATAGATAAGTATTATCCATTAACTTGTCCCTTTTTGTCCCTATGATATTATAAATTTTCCTACTGATCTATTAGGGTTTTAGTCCTTGATAATGCTCACAGGAATCTATTTCTGATCAGCTATAAATTATAATGTCCTGAGTTATGAAAGTTATAGAAGTTATGATCATCCTTTTGGTAACAGCAGACTTAAATCTCTCTCTTACATCTAAGAAGTGTTAGTTTGTGTCTAATTACATTTATATTTAATAAGTGTTAATTTTATATTTATATTCAGTATGTATGTAGTTGGTTTTTTCTTCAAAAGTCACTGTATTGACTCTAGCATTTTATGTGAGTTAGCTAAGATTAACCATCTCTTGTTTACAGACTAAAATAGGGTACCAAGCTGATGTCCTTCAATTAAAGCAACATTTTTAAAGTTTTTGAGTAACTCTGGGTGCTTCCAGTTTCCATTCCATGATACATATAGTCACAGAAAGTGTTGGAATGATAGGTTTCTCAAGTTTGAAATTTCTACATTGATTTGATCCCATCACTAAGTAATACTAATTCCAAATAAATTTAGTCTGTTCAAATCCTGCTTTTCAAAAGCACTATACTAGAATTAATTTTCAATTGAAAAACACTTCTTCATAATAGTGCATCAATTAACTGCATGCTTAAAACAGTCATTAAAAGTTTAGATATCCAATGGCTCTGTAATATGCGTTTTTCTGTTGGCTCACTACTTCTTAATACTAAGCTACAAAACATTCATGACTTTACTCTTTTCTGTTAAGTTATTTTTCACGTCTGGAAAGAAGATGTCTTTGCAGGTCTTAGAAGAAATTTGTGATGTTAGAGATTAAAAGAGAATCTTATCAAAATGCTATTTCAAAACACTGTAGCAAAACACTATGTTTTTATGAAATCCCATAAAATTCAAAATAACTATTTCAATACTTAGCATTCTCATCAGTTGTTTTTAGTTTGTACATTTAAACTAATATTTCTGGTGAAACACTGAATATGTCACATTATGTGTTAGAGGTTACTCAATGCAATCTCTTTCTTACCACTTGTGGCTCACAAAAATGTAATTCCTTCTAGAGTTAGTTTTTTTACAGACCTGAGGTCTTTTCCATTACTTTCATATTTATAATTTAAGAATCTAATGAAATGTCTCTTTTCTCCATGCTCAGATAAAGCACCATATTTATTAAAAATATGACATGTACATTTGCTTAACAGCTGAATAATATGTTTCCCTTAAAAAGTAAAGAATGTTTTCCTGGAAATGACTGAGATCTTCTTTCTTCTAACAACATCCGTGCTGAATCTGGGGACTAGTATTCAGCTGGAGTCTAAAACAGGCCTTACAAAAAGTAGTGATAGTTTACCTGATTCCTATAGTACAGAGCTGCCATAATTCAATTATTAATTCCTCTGTGGCTAATTAATTGTCGCAACTTATCCCAGGATTCTAGAAAACAGTAATATTGTGGCAGTTAATTTACTGTTCCTTTTTCCCTGCATACACAATTAAAGCCATTCCTTTATTTGATGTAAATTGCCATCTCTTGAAAGCATATGGAATGAAAACTCAGCCATGTATCAGAAATAACTTTAATTTAAATTTGCTAAATGACCTCTGAAAGCTAGATGAAAGATTTTCTGCTGAATGGGCTGGTGCTCCCTGCCTGTATAATTTATGTGAGAAATTAGTGCAAATGGTTCACTTTTATGGAGCAGTGCTGCTTGTAGCAAGCCTGCAGAAACAATTTTCCCCCAAGCCTCCATCTGTTCTTCAAACCAGGGCATATGCCATCTCATCGAGCTTGAAAGTCAACTGATTTATAACTCCTGAAAAGTGCATAGATTGAAAAGAAAGGTCGACTGCTGCTATGTGACAATGATTTGCTAGGCACTTGGATAAAGACAATTCACATTACTATGGACCCTAGAGGACACAAGTGATGTTGTAAGCTTCAGAAATTGGTAGATTGACATATAGGACAAAACCAAATTGCTCCTCCCCCTTCAGTTAAACAGCTACCTCTCTTCTTAAAGATGGAAACTTTTTAGAAGGTAAGTAGGTAACATAGCCAAGACATCTTGTTATACTGTGTTTCAGGCAGAATAAGCTTTTCCTAGCTACAAAGGTTGCCATCTAGAAGTGCCAGGACTTGTTCCACTTTAGTCTTTTAGCTGCAAGCAGAAACATCTGTCTTTAAGAGTCCTTCTTGGTGTTTGTCAGAAAGTTTTGTTCAGTGCCGCAAACACAGCACTGATGAATTTTCTGTATCTACTCTGAAGGTGATTTCTGATCCCTATCCCAATTAATGGATGGCTTGTTCTCTGTCCATTAGTTGTCAGCCTTCCTCCTTTTACCCACATATTGCGGAGTTCTCTGGCAAGTGACAAAACAAATGGAATTGGCAACATAAAAATGAATATGTGTTTGATGTTTTCATTTCTGGTAGTCGGATACTGTGATTGTTCTATTTTGAGGCTCAGAGACTGAATAATTTCTTCAACTACTTTGTCTTATCAAGTCTGATTCTTTTTTTTTTTATAATTTCAAGTAAAAAAATGGCATATAGTTAAGAGCATTTTTAATTTCAGAAAGGTAATATAGAAATGATGCAAATAGAGTCTTTTAATGTGAAAATCTGGGGGCAGATTTTGTCTTGAAAAACACAGAGGTGTAGTATAGAAAGTACATGTGAATATCAGAAAGAATCATCCTCTACAGGAATAAGCTTATTGCTTGTTGATGTATCTGTAACATCTGTAAGAAAAAAATGGCTTTGTAGCTTTCCACCTGATGTTATGTAGCCATGGATATCCTGACCTGAGTCACATAGATGAGTATACTTTCTGAACATCATACAACTCAATAAAGAAAAACAGAGCAGTGCAGATTAACTAGATCACAGTTATGAATTATTTCTATTGTATAAATGGAATCTCAAATACTTATTGTCAGTACCCAGCATATGTACTGGGTATTTGTGTATTGTATATGCTATTGACTGACTAAAGATGATGAAAATGTAGAGCTAATAAACTGTGACAACTAAATACAAATTGTAAACATCTTATTTCGCTGTGTTGAAGAGATGTGTTAAACAGTTATAATACGGCTTTATAAAATCATAAATTGTGTAAAGGAGAATGTGAGATGTTTAAGAAAACTTCACACTGTTTGTCTCTAATAAAAATTAATAGAGAAAAGTTCACTATCGCTGAAAAAATATATTCTAAAAACATACTCAAAAAATGTCTCTACTTTAGAAATGTATTATAGTGGATGTCTGTTCTCCTCAGGTTTGTGATAAACACTATATATTTTGTTACCTTTTCATTGTTTCATTTTTGTTGTCTGCTATATGTTAGACGTGCTTGGGGCAAATTTATCTCCCGGTTCCATTTCATTTCCCATACTGTTTCCAAAGCATAAATTAGTTCCTCGCCATTTCGGTGTAATTTTCTCATCACTAGACTCCATGAACCTTTCACATCAAATTCATGTTCACATCTACTATGCTACAGAGTTCTGATCTGGGCTCAGCACTGCTTTCTTTCCTCACATTGTTATTCTGCTAATTAATAGTATGTTTGCTTAATACCTAGTTTTATTGTCCTTTTACTTTCTTCCCTGTTGGTTCTTTCATCTGTATCTCCTCTTGCTTATCTGTAAAGAGTTTGTCTTCATATGAAGTTATTTAGCAGGAACTGGTCTAAGCTTTATACTCAAGTAAGGAATGCTTTTTTCATGTTTTGTTATAGTGTAAATGTGTCCTTGAACAGAAATAATTCAGACTAAGATTCATGAAAACTTCCTAAAACAGCAAGACCTGAATTTTAACCTTTTTTTTTTTTTTTCCAAATTCCCTCTTCCTTTGAAACTTGTTGACAACTTGGTTCAATAAAATAGCTATCAATGCGGCATGAAAGAGTTCTGTTCCTGCAGAGATTTAAGCATTCACTTAATGCCTTGTGATCAAACCCACTGAAGTGATACTTTTGCTTATACTGTGTAGCAGTGGTGTTAGTGAGATGATGTACCTACCTCTGAAAGGAGAAAAAAATACTTACATTTGTTTGTTTTCAATCATAATCATGCAACTTTCTTAATAAGTGCTAGTATCAAATTAATGTTATTGCATCTTTAAGACATTAATGGCCAAGACCTCTAAAAATTCAACTCATTTAAATGTGTCTGTTAAAACTCTATTGAGGTCGTTGAATTGTGCTTTTTTATGAAAAATTTGAAGACTGAGTCTATATTTACATTTCAAATAGCAGTGTAGATATTTGACAGTAGAGGTAGCATGTGGTAGGTTATCAGGCCTAAAATAAATTATCTTAAATATTTAAATGAGATAATTCCCCTTGGCTTTCAGCTTTTGCACATTAATGCTCAGGAAACAGGCAATTGTAGGGAATTATAAATACTGCAGTTTTTGTACTAAGTGACAGAACCTGTGGGTTGCTAGTTTCCTCTCCTGTGACTTCCTTCAATATCACACCAAAAAATGTATCTTACTTTGGTTTTAAAGGAATACCAGCTAAATAGTCTCTGTATAATGAAACAATATAAGTGCTGTAAGATGTAGTGGAAATCTATATTTATAATATTAGAGTTAAAACCCAAAAAAACCTAACTGGCACATTATACTTAAAAATAATTTCTTTAAATCTTACTCATTGGAACTGATTTGCTGTGTTTTAAAATTAATATTACGTTAATATGGGCATGTCTTATTTAAAGAATTATTATAAAAAGGTAGACAAGTAATACCTCAGAAGATCACAAATAATGATTTTTAAAGAGATACGAATATTCAGATTAAAATTTCCTTAAGCTAGAATGAGGCTAAAAAGGGGTGTTGCTTCCAGTGTAATCTAAACTTCAGTCTAAATACATATCTCTTTAGAAACATGAGTTGTATTGTAATGTAGTGAATCTCAACTTATAATGAAGGCTAAGTGCACTGAAGTACAGTTCTGCTCTGCAAAAGTAACGCAATTAATGTTGGTGTGTTCTGTTCATATCCAAAGAAATACTACTAGGGTCAGAAGCCAGTGGTCGTACACTTAAGAAATCATAAATACCTGTATGAGCCTGTACAGTAAGTGATGTTCCCACTCTGTGCTTCTTATCTTGTCCTTCCAGACTCTTAAAAAGGCCAGTTCAGATGGGAGACACCTGCTTTGCCTTGCCATTTAATAACAGCACTGGAACCTTGCTGCTCTTATTATTCCTAGGTTGGTAGACTGGGGGCCCCGGATGAAGCCCATGTCTGAGACAGAAACATTCCTTTTAACAAAGCCCAAGCTGGAGTGTCAATTTCACACTTGAACTCAGGTGAATTTCAGTTTCCTTTGAGTTGTCCTTACCTTGTGCTTCCACAATGTGAAGGACAATATGCCTTTTTAGCTGATCTTAATATGAATTTTTTGCTTAATATATTCACCAATCAGTTCATATGCTTGCTGAAAAAAAACCCCCACATATTAACCAGGTGAAACCTGTGAAGACTGCAGTCTTTTTTATGTCTGTGCCAAAGTCTAACCTTCTGTTCTTGTGCAGCAGTTTGGGTGGAAACATGAGCAGTTACAAGTTGATACCAAATGGCATAGTATACGTAAGTTTGGGAATTTGGCTGTCACAGACATTAAGACTACTTTACTTCTTTCAGAGTTAAAGTACACTTGCCTGTTTAAAATTCTCGCCGTCATACAGTTCTCAGGGGTTGATTCAGTCTGAGCTCAAACAATAGTTGGCAATTTTGTGATTTAGCTGGAAATTTCTAGTTTAAGCTAAACATGAGGAGAGCTACATTTCATTTTTTTCTTGTAGAATTAAAACTGTATTTTATTTCTTGTTTCTGCTATACTATTTTTCATTCCTCTTACGTTTTGATGCTTTTCTGAAGAGGTGGGAAAAATAGCTGTCTAAAACTCTTCAGTAACATTACTGAATTTGCCCCATTCTCTCTTGACAATCTATAAGCAGTATATAGCCACAGTCGTGATACTACAAACCGTTCCCAAAATGAGAATTTTTTTTTTTTTTAGATAAATATCATCTGATAAGGAAAAACCTTGTTCTTTACTGAATTTATGCATGTATTTTTATTCATTTTTAAACTTGAACTTATTCAAATCATTCATTCACAAATTAAATCAGAAATACATAGTAAAATATTTGCAATTTATCATCAGCTGTGATAAATTTTATATATTATTTCTGTGAGATAATAAAAGAAGGCCATAAAATTCAGTCCAGCTACAATGTAAGTCCCTATGCTATGTATAAGTATGAAAAGATGAAGTGAATACAACTTTCTGTTCACATAGCTCTTGCCATCAGTCTGTCAGAGATCTCTTGTCTCTAGATATTTCTGATTACAGACAATTATCTACAGAGTTGTAGACAATTAGGACAATAAATCTGTTTGCTCTCAAGGGCGTGGAAAGACAAACTTTTATGGATTTACCACCTTGGAAGGCGATTTAAGCTATCTGACTGACTTTGCATGAAGGTGATTTAGAACACTCACATGATAGCATAGCATAGCATAGCATAGAATAGTTCAGTTGGAAGGGACCTACAATGAGCATCTAGTCCAACTGTTTGACCACTTCCTGATGCATTAGTTACACACAGCTAACCATCAGTACTAACAATCATGGAGAGCAGGAACTTCAGCTCCATACCTTTTCCCCAGGTAACTTTATTTATACATTTAGGATCCTAGATTATTAATCTTTTTTTTAAACATTATAACCTAATATGGGGATATCACCTAATATGGTGACTATCAGGTTAGCACAATCCTCCAAAAAGTGGCTTAATTTTCAGATATGCACCGGTTGTCATCCAGAATTCCAGTTATTGTTTAGTATTGTGTTACTTGATGAAAATTTAAAGGTAGCAAATAAATGTTGGGACTGCTAGAATTGTGCTCATCCTTTTAATCTTTTATTTTATCAAAGTAGTTTGCTAATAAACCTTAGAATGTAAGAGTGAGTTCTCTCTAAGAGTGAAGTATGTTTTCTCTGCTTTAATAATTAATTCTGTACCAATATATATTTTGTTATAACATGGCAGCCTTTTACACTGCTGTTACTTCTGCAAGTCAAAACTACTCCCCTGTCCTTACACATGATAGGTGATAATGTGCACAAGCACATTAGGATGGTTTTTCTAAGTTTTTATTTTTAAAACATTAATATTTTCATATCAGCTAAGAAATCTCTTCACTTATATGCACATTCTCACCGGCAGATAATGAAAATGGTGGCATAACAGGATAAGCCTCTAAAATATTATCTAGATAAAACCTTTTATTTCCAGAGGGATTTTTAAAAGTAGTTATGTCTAATCTGATATGAAAGAGATTTGATTCAGGTCCTCCATGTCCTACCATACATACCAAATTTTGCTAAACTGGAGGAAGCTACCATGACCTACCTAGAACCTACCAAGAAATATCGTGCTTCTGTTTGGAATTCTTTACCGTCATTCAGCAAAACATAGTGCCTGAGTCCTGTTGTTTGGTCAGTATTTGTTGCAGAAAATTGTGAAATACTTGGTAAAGTTGTTAAATAGCCAGATTCTTTGTTCACAAATTCCCTTTTAAGTCAATCTATCTAAATCATAGATTTAGTGGGCCAAACATTTTCTACTAACTATACTGACTTTTTACTCCTGTAGTTAGTTAGTTTATTTCTAACTTTAAACCTGTGTGGGGTTTTTTTCTCATAGAAATGTTTAACCTATCCTTCAATAAATGCTGCTTTTTTATGAAGAACCATGACAAAGCCATTTTAATGACCTTTTAAAGAAAGATGTTCTAATTAAAGTGCAGCTTATAATATCAAATGTTTCTCAGTTGCCTACAACTTTATCCATCTGCCATGAATTCTGATAAGTTCAAAACATTCATTCCTCCTTAGCAAAAAGTGTTATATCTATATCCTATAAAATGTTCATCTGAGTATTTATTATTATCTTTTTCTAAAAGTTCCAACATTTTTACCAACTAGGGTGTAATAACCATTGTTCTATAATTTCTGGAAGGTTATTACATTTCCTGTCCATCAGATCTTTGGCCCAGTTGTTGCTATTAATTACAGTGTGAATGTTTTTTAGCACATTAACCACTCTGTACTCTTTTCAGACTCCACCACCTGGTTTAGTTTGTGAATTTATTCCAGAATCTTCTCTTTTTTTTTTTTTTTAACCACATCATTTACTGCAGTTGGTACTTAACTTTTTCTGCTATTAAACAGAAAGTCTTTGGGTTTGTATCTTGCTTTTACATTATATTTTCAAAACTGTAACAAAGATGGTATTTACTTTCTCATCAGAGTCCTTGCCTTTCTAAATGACGATCTGAGATCCCAGATTATTTTGAGTTTCCACAAATATTTTGTCCTGGTATTTTAGCGTCTTTCTCACTGTTTGTCTTTATACATTTACGTATTAGTTCTCAGCTTGTTTTTGGGGGGGGGGTTCAGGGGGGCTTTTTACATGTGTCTTACTATAGTTTATGCTTATTGACTCCAAGAGAGTTTGATTTTTGAAGTCCAAAACTTGATTTCTTTTTAAATTAAATGAAATGAGATGTTGAAGAATGACTGACTGGCTGGTAGCACTTATACAAGAAAGAACCTGTGGATCCTGGTGGACAGTAAAGTCATCATGACTTAGCTGTGCATCCTTGTAGCAACAAAGGCTAATCACATATTAGATGACATTAGCAATATAAAGTCGGGGAAAGGATTATTCTCTTTTACTTAGTAGCCATAAGGCTGCATCTGGAATTCTGTGTCTGGTTTTGGGCCCACAGAAATAGAAGACAGATATCAACATACTAGAGAGGGTCCAGCAGGGAGGCCACCAAGAGGACCAGGGGGCTGCAGCACATGACATATGAAGAGACACTGAAAGAGCTGGGCTGAGTTAGCCTGGTCAAGAGAAGGCTAAGGGAGATCTAACTGCAGTCTTCCAAAGCCTAAAGGGGTGTTATGGAGGAGACAGAGCCAGACACTTTTCAGTGGTGCACAACAAAAGGACAAGAGACAGCAGTCACAATCTGCAATAAGGGAAATTCCAGTTGGTTAGTAGAAAAATAGTTATCCATGTTTTGGGCAGGGGATTGAGTGAGATGATCTCCAGATGTCTCTTCCAAAGTAAATTATTCTGTGATTCTATTAAATTAGATGGATGAGCCTGTTATTTTGTATTTCTGCATTACCATTCTTTTGAAAATGTGAAAACATACTACTTCCCAGTGCTTGTGAAACATATACGTTTTACAGATAAAGAAACTGAGGCACAGAAATAATAGTAGTACTTTAAATGTTGTTAATGGACTTAATTTGTTCCATTATATTCTTAACATTCCTTTAACTTAAAACCACATTTCTTCCATGTGCAGTATTTATACATAGATATATATTTATTCAGTACATAATTGTTATCACTTTCTAGCCATATCAGGTAAATTTACAATTGCATTCATAAGATGTCTGAGATTTGTATTCATGTTCAGTTTACCATAACTGAATGCTAAATGTAAAATACCTCCAGCTTTAGATCCTACACTTAACACACTGCAGCAGCTCTCTAAACTTGTGACAGTCTGATTCTTCTTGAAGACTTTGAAATTGATGTGGCTTACTGAGGAAAATACCTTCTTGATGTAGGAAAGCCAGAAATGTTTAAAATTATTATGATTAGTCTATTGACATTGTACAAAGTTCTTTGGGCCTCTAGATTTCATGTGATTTAAATGAAAGTAGAAGAATTTTAACAGTACCTGTCATGTTGTGTTAGATTCTAAAAGTGACTCAAGTAGAGAGGCTTATCTGTTTTCTTTTTAGGTTTAAAAAAATGAGGAAAAAATATGAAATACCTCACAAATCTCCTACAGAACTATTGAATACCAGAACCTAGAAGCAATATATGAAATAAAAATTAGTTTATCTGGTAACCATCTTGGTAACCATCAACTGAATCATCTCTCCAATTCCTCAACATATTTCTTAAGGTATGGTGAGGAAAAAGGACATAGTATTATGCATATAGCCTCACCATTGCCTATTAAAGGAGGATACTAACTTTCCTCTACCTGCTTGTCCTGGTTTCGGCTGGGATAGGGTTAAATTTCTTGCTAGTGCTGTGTTTTGGATTTAGTATGAGGAGAATGTTGATAACACACTGATGTTTTCAGTTGTTGCTAAGTACCCTCCTAGTCCAAGGACAGCTCCCATGCCTACTGACTGAGCTAGGTACACAAGATGGGAGGGAACATAATCAGGACAGCCAGCTCAGCTGGCTAATGGGGTATTCCATACCATGTGACGTCATGCTCAGTATATGAATGGTAGGCGTGATCCAGGAAGTACCGATCGCTACCTGGTTATCGGTCAGTGCGGGTGGTGAGCAATTGCATTGTGCATCACTTATTTTGTATATTTTATCATTATCATTATTATTCTCCCTTTTCTGTTTTATTAAACTGTCTTTATCTCAACTCACGAGTTTTTCTCACTCTTACCCTTCCGATTCTCTCCCCGTCCCACTGAGGGGGGGGGAGTGAGTGAGCGGCTGCGTGGTTGGTTAAACCACGACACTGCTGGCCACATTCTTTTTGATGCAGCCCAGGATCTGGTTTGCTTTCTTTGTGATTGTCCTGGTTTCAGCTCGGATAGAGTTAAATTTCTTCCTAGTGCTGTGTTTTGGATTAATATGAGAAGAATGTTGATAACACACTGATGTTTTCAGTTGCTGCTAAGTATCCTGCTAGTCAAGCACATTCAGCCTAAGAAAAACAACAAAAAAAAACCAAAACAGGCATTGGGAGGGAGCACAGCCAGGACAGCCAGCCCAGCTGGCCAATAGGGTATTCCATACCATGTGATGTCATGCTCAGTATATAAATGGTAGGCGTGTTCCAGGAAGTAGCAATCGCTACTTGGTTATCGGTCAGCGCGGGTGGTGAGCAATTGCATTGTGCATCACTCATTTTGTATATTTTATCATTATCATTATTATTCTCCCTTTTCTGTTCTATTAAACTGTCTTTATCTCAACCCACGAGTTTTTCTCACTCTTACCCTTCCGATTCTCTCCCCGTCCCACTGGTGGGGAGGGGAGTGAGCGAGCGGCTGCATAGTGTTTGGCTGCCTGCCAGGTTAAACCACGACAGTGATAGGAGCACCACTGGCTGTTATTCAACATGGCAATGACCATAACCCTCAAGGGAGCAAGACTGCTACTCAGCCAGTCAGTTCCCAAACTGTATTGGTGTAGAGGATTGCTCTATCCCAGCTGCAGGGCTTTGCACTTCTCCTTGTTGAGTGTCATAATGTTTCTGTTTGCTTGGTCTTCAAGTTTCTAAAGGTCCCTCTAAACTTAAGCTCTGTTATACAGTTGCTCATCATTCTTAATATCAGGCTTTGACTTTAATGTTTTGGGGGGGGGATGTAAAATGGAAATATAAAATCCACATAAAATGAATAGTCACTTTAGGTGTTGCTACAAAAATATCTTCTCCAAGATCTGTGGATGTGGGTGTGCACACAAGTGTGTGTGTATATGTATATGTATATACACCCATGTACATACACAAATAAACTATGCATCCTGGAATTGCTTGCTGCCATTGCAGTAATGAGGGTTCAATACTGCAGTTTAAAAACTTTTTTGGATGATGAGCATTAGAAGGCAAAAGATGTGAAATATGCTTCTGTAGTGAAAGTTCACTTTTAATAAAAAAACAGGA
Organism: Fulmarus glacialis; assembly: GCF_000690835.1. Taxonomy (NCBI): domain Eukaryota; kingdom Metazoa; phylum Chordata; class Aves; order Procellariiformes; family Procellariidae; genus Fulmarus; species Fulmarus glacialis. The sequence continues at coordinate 45,075 of NW_009216145.1, read as the reverse complement.
GAAAATATTCCAAGCAAGTACATAAACTACTGAGGTAGGGTTGAAAAATATTTCAAATAATTGAGAACTTGAGATAGACAGAAGGAAGCTATTTTTTAAATAAATGTGAATGTAGAAAACTGAAATTCTAAAATTCTAACATCAGCTTTTAGCTTGTTTTCTTTTCTATAAAAGTGTGGGAAACTGAAGGGTGGCTAATGGGGGTCTGCTTCAGAGAAGTCTTGTGTACATGGATAATTTTACTCATACGAAGATTCCAATAATATCAGAAAGGCAATATGGCATTTTGCAGTTAAACAAACAAAAGTATGACTCTGTGAACCTCCCATTTCTCCATTTGTTTATGTTTACTATTTTTCTGTCTTCAAGTGCTTAAATATCTATATGTTCTTTCCTCCTATTAACATTTAGTTCATTTTGGTAATTTAGAATGGTCAATGTAAAGATGAGTTTTCAAACATGACCTGTAGAAACTACGCAACTATAGAAATGTCTGGAAAGCCTCAAAGATGTGATGTTGGACATGCAGAAAATATCTGACCCATGGGATCCAAAAATCCTTCCAGGCTCTTGGATCTGGCTGCACTCCTTTGGCTGCAGTTTGTTCATTTACTAAGGCTGGAGTAAAGTAAGCAATATAAATCCAACTGCCCTTTAAGAATGATAGCTGGGCATAGTTATCCAGGCTGGTAACATTTTGGCCCCTTTTACTTGCCGTTAGTGTTATTTGCTAGAATAACTTGTGTTTTTAAAAACAAACTTCTTCAAATGGAGATACTGGGCTAGAAAGACTAATAGAAAGTTATGGTGGTGTTGAGGATTTTTGAGTCTCTGTGTTCCAATGATACCACTGGATTTCTAGGAAAATTTCTGTGTTCAGATACTGTTCTGTTCTTCCATACCCAAGGATGATGACCAAAACCATATCCTTATTAACGTAGAAATGGTCACAGTTTTGGATTACATGTTCTGTCCCTGCTCATAAACGTTCTTGGTATTGATACGATGCCACATAAATCTTTTTAAATTTTCATTTGCTTTTTTAACAAACTAGGAAACTCCATACATCACAATCAACAAAAACTGTATTTTGATTCATTATTATGCTCTTTAACTACAGAATCATATCTTTTTCCCTTAGGGCCTCACTTCATCTAATATGCAGGATGGATAGTTCACTCAGGATAGAGCTACATGAACAGTTGCTGTTTCATCAGAACCAGATTAAAAATTCCATCTGTTTGTTCATGTCCTGTGCCACAATTCAATGCTCCCTCAGTTGCACTTAGGTTTCATTCCATTAATCAGATCACTAAAATGGTAGATCTTAAAACCAGTAAAAAATATATTTGTGGTGGTTGGGGTTTTTTTGTTTTGTTTTGGTTTTTTTTCTCTTCATTTTATTTTTAATCAGGTCATTACAGTAACCTGAGTGCAGCCACACAGCCATTTGCACTGGTGCAACTGAAAGGAGTGTGAGCCATTTGCACTGGTGCAACTGAAAGGAGTGTGAGCCATGGCAATAGAAGCAGCAGAGGGAGGGAGTTCAAAATGCAGCTCCTGCTGACTTACACAGTTTTTATGAAGGCTCTAATTGAAAGACTTCAGAAACTATTCTTCAAATTTTTAAATTAAATGTTTTTAAATTGCTTAGAATTGAAGCATACTATTTCAGTAAAATGAAACAAATGTTTTGGTTAAAAATCTAGAAAATGTGCTTTCCAGCCAGACCTGAAACAATCTTTTCCTTTCAAAACCAAACCAAACCAAACCAAACCAAACCCTTTTTATTTTTCTACTTGGTACTTCTGCAAATCAGATTCAGGACTCTGAAGTATGGTCACTGGAAAACAAGGAGTGGACATTTAAGTGGACATACGAAAATTTTAAAGTAAAATACTCTATGGCCTTAGACGTTAGCTTTTTTTCAGAGGCAGAAAGAGGGCATCCAGGGCCCTTCAGTGCGTCTTTCAATTGCACCAGTTCCTTCTTTTCCTGAAGTTCTTTTTTCTTAGTACAAACATACCTTTCAGCTGCTTTAGCCAAAGAATCAAAGGTTTCATAGACACCAAGCTGCTAATAAACTTACACCATGTTTCTTTTCTCAGTAGCATCCTTCCAGAGGATATCAATCCTATTGAGGGAAGGAAAGTTGATTCTATAGTTAAAAACTTTATGACACTATTGTAAAAAACAAAGATCACATTTTAGATTGTGCAGCAAGTGTAACAATTACTTTTCCTAAGATTACAGTGCTCAATGATGCAAATTCAGAACTGTCCTGTAATTTTTGACTATGATATTTGTCTACCTATTCTACCTGTATTTATCCTATCTTTATCCTAAAGATAAATATACAATATTTTTCTATCCTACACTGTGCGGTGTACACAGGAAATATGTATGTGACTGCTATGTTGAACCATGCTGGAGGTGGTCAACCTAAAATTAAGTATTCGGCTCTTAACTATACCTCTGTGTGACACCAAGCTAAGCTAAATCACTATTCCTTGTCCATACTGGGCAGTGAAGTGCATTGCCATATGGAATGGCCAATGGAAAATGAACTAGTTAAAGTCTGATTTTAGTATACAACAAAAAATAAAATTGGTACAAAATCTCATTTTTGTGGAACCCAGAGTACAAAGTAAACTGTGCAGCATTGTGTTTGTACAACCAGAGGGCTACTCAAAGATTCAGGTCATAAAAATAATCCCATGGAATCCGTGGTTTGGAAGAACGGTTTGTCTGGAGTAATTGTAACCGAAAAGAGACTCAAATAATTAAACATACTTGTAAATATTTATATTTATGTAAATATATATACTTATATAAAAATATATGTATTTTATAGCCAGCTCAGAATATAATCGCTATTCTGTTTTCCAGAGAAGGCTGTATGCTCTCTGTTGGCTGGACTTATATAATAAATATCACAGAATAATAAAGCAAAGTTATCTAAATTTCATTTTAACTTAGTCTTTGTTAATAAACTTTACAAAAAAGCTTGTAATAGCAACTGAAACATTAAATTTCAATAGCCATAGAGTGGTGGGAAAAACAGCAGTAGAGTAAAAGCGAATCTATCATACATATAATGGAAAAATATACTGAGACAGCAGAAACTGTTTCTTAACAAGCTGACATCCATTGCAGCAGAATCTCAATATTTAGGGAGAAGGCAATGTGGAATATTACTCATAACAAGTATTTCATCTTTCTGAGCAAAGTTAAGCATAGGGCATAGGAAGAATCCTTTAACTTCTCCACAGAAAGAGGAATAACTTTAAGATACTCTTTTCCAAAGAGTTCACACACATGCCAAGATTTTTCTTTTAATGGTTACTGCAATCTTATTTGAATGGAATAGGCAAATCCCACCCTACACACTTTTTATTTAGATTGCATGGGAGAGGTGAGCTTAATTCTTCATATTTTTTGATGACTTTTGATGCAGAAAAGTGTTAAAATATTTTGGTGAAATATTGTAATGATAAATGTATATGGAACAGGTTATAATAAAATGATGATTCATTAATAATTTACATCTTATTCTATACTGCTATAATTTAACAAATTATATTTTATGTAATGAGCTAAAAGATTTTCTTCCACGTTACCTTTCAGTTTCAATGGAATACGTTCTTATGTGTACTGGTATAAAGAATTTAAAGTGGTTTTTCTCTAGTGATTACCCAAAACATCAGTCAAATATGGAGGATGAAGTCCTAAAATCTAAATTAAATAGTAAAGACTGACATAAATCTCATTGAACTGAGAAGAATCTCTTTCATCTATTTCCTTTACCAAATGTTACTGAAGAGGCATGCTGTAGAAGCATCAGAAACTCTTTTGTTTGCTTCAGCTGACCAACAAAACTAAACCCAAAGAAAATAGCAACACTTCTCTGAATGGCTTGTCTCTATTGTTAAATGTTTTGCATATTAAGGTAAGGGAATTATTCAGCATGATTGTTTACTGAAGGGCAGGAGGTGATGTTGCAATCTTGTTAGGTTTCTAATGATGACTTCAGAATACAAATACCCTGATAGAGTTTTTGCAGCAACAGGCAACATACCAAGATGTATCCAAAGTGATGAAACGAGAGAGCAGCTGCAACAGCAACAGCTACTGTCACAAAACTTTGAGTCTGTCCTTTGTTTCCCTGATTTCTGTTTGTTCTAAGGTACTGGAGAAAACTGAGAGGACAGAAACCTCTATGTTGCCAGGTGCCTTTATGTGGCAGCTTGCTGAACATTGTTACTTAAAAAGTATTTGCTATTCTAATTAAAACAGTACTGTTTTTTCAGCATCTGGGAAAGATTCCTCAGCATGGACTGTAAGGGTTGACAGGGAAATGGTTGCTATGGAACTATTTTCTGAGCTAGTATGGCAGAACATTTAGCAGGAGTTAATTTGCATCTCTTCCATGCTGCAATTTCTTCAGGATGGTCTGACCATAGATTTCACCAGTCTCCCAGAAACCATAGCTCAGCACTGAAATTAGTTGTTTCCTCAGAAATAGTACAAGTGTCAACCCTCCCTCCCCAACATTTAGCAAGATTTCTAAAAGTAGTGAAGATCAATCTACAAAATTATTTCATATGCATTCTAGTAGTTATCACATTTATTAGTTGCAATAAATCCTGAGCTTTCTATTTTTTTTCATGAACGTGTTAGATTTATTTTTATGAGGGAAAAAAAGGTGTTATGTTAACTACAAAAATTCACAATTGCTGACTCAAGACTGTAAGTGTGAAACACTTGGACCTTTCATTTCTGCTATATAGGTAGAGAGACCTGTACATAAAAAGTCTTTTCTATCTTTATCTTTCTTTGAAATTAAGTTTAATACTGTGAATTATTTTTCATTACTTTAATTATTTTTTATTAGAATTATTACTGTTTCATGCTAATTGGAAAGGACTTTCTACTTAAATATTTACTTAATCTCTAGTTTATTAATATAATTAACATTATTTATTAATAATACTGTTAGTTGAATAAAATATTTGTGTGAATAAAATATCATTGCATGGCTGTGCTATTAAGTTGGAGGATCTGGAAACAAGAAACTGTAGCAAGAAAATAAACTAATTTAATATACTGCATTAAATAGAAGTGATATAACATCAAAATTAAATGTGTTAACAAAACTGCAAACCTATATGCTAAAATATCCCAGGCTGTATTTACATATTATTTCCTCAATAAACAAAAAAAATCCATTAATATTCATTATTCAAGAAAGACTGGTTTGGGATCATACAAGTCAAAATTTCATTTCAGGCCAGAGGTGCGTGGCAACTTAATTAATAATTCTTTATATTTGACATTTAATGCACCTCTGAGACTTCTTACCGAAATATTGCTAAACGTGTTAAAAAATTAACTAGATCATCGTGCCCAGAGCTGCGGTCGTCAAAATTCTTTTTTCCACCTAATTCTCTGCTTTGGCAGAGAATAACTTTGGCTGTCACCCGGTGCCCATTTGCAAAGCTGTCTCCCATAGGAACTTTTGTCTGGAAATGAAAAGGAGCAACCATTTTGTCACCATTAGGTGGCTCACTATGAATGTGTTTGTGGTGGAACTCGCTGTGCCACCCCTCCTCCACTTTGCCTGGCTCTCCGCGTCTGGGGCTGCGTCTGCTGCGATGAGGTTTTTTGCAGTGTGTGAGTCATTTACAGGAATGAGGAGAAAAAGACCCTGTCTTTGAGTTCCAGAATAGCCGAGACCTGGGTCTTGCTCTGTGGAAAGTGCTCACAAACTGCAGTGTAAGGAGAGGTCTATTTGCCTCGCGTTACTGCCTGCCCCTTTGTTCCTTGTGTCCTTGGCAGAGGCTGAAAGAGCTGGGCCTGTAATACTTGGGCCCTGCTGTGCCACTTAAAGAAATAATAAGCCATTGTCTTCATTAAGCAAGCCTTGTTTTAGCAAACAGAATTCAGACACCAAAAAGGGAACATTTTTAAGGGGGGAGAATTAGAGACAGGGATGCTTTACAAAATTCCCTAGAGAAACGGCTTTGTTTCCACTATTTTATTGCTACTTACTGAGAAGATTCATATTCAAATAGGTTGGGGTTGTGAATCGGTCGTTTGCACATTCTCATGCACCCAGGAAGGCTATGATTATGGCTAATTACAATGACGAATGAAATCCTAACAAGAGTGCTCAATCAGATTGCTGTTCATGCATGAAGCAACTAAGACTAGCCAGTGGAGGTGTGATTTTGGTAATTACAAACAATGGGGCTAAGCTGAAAAAAAGCTTAGTAAATCTGCTCGAGACAAAATAAGGTCTAATTAATCACTTTAAGTTCTGAATTCTCCCGATGATCTGCATGCTCTGTTCTCTTTAGCATTCTTTTAATAGACTTAGTCTAAGGAGTAAGAATGCTTGCTTTTTGCTCATACTTTCGCTGGATAAAATGCAACTGTTTCAAAATATTCTGACTTTCCCTTTGTGACAATTGTGTTGCAACCTGTTTTTCAGGCAAGTAGATGGAATGTTAGAGAAATAAACACGCTCTTATTTGCCTTGCTGGCAGTGCCATTATCTACATTGAGAAAAACGATGAAGTCCCTTTAAGTTGTCATAGTATTATTGACCTCATTCCCAAACCTTATTTTGTTGAAGTAAATGGGAATTTTGACATCGCCTCCAAGGACTGCAGATTTTAAACCTGCCTTAAAAGGCAGTTGTACTAACGCTAATGTAAATAAACTACCAAATAGTCATAATTTTTTGTTTTAATATTTATTACCTTATTTTTGAATAAAGAAGTATTAGCAGCATATATATGAAGTCAAATGAAGTCTAATCTTCTGGCAATGAAACTTTGGCAGTTTTTCTTTGATGTATTGATACTTATTCTAAATTTTATTTTTAAAATTATATTACATGAGCCAATATTTTCATATAAAAAATCCTTAGATTAGTTTGTCCATAAATAAGCACTATACTGAAGATAATAATATGCGAATAACACATAACCTGGCTTCAGTACATGAGGGAACATTTGAGGAACTTTTTTTTTTTTGTAGATTCAGTTGGTGTGAAGGGATCATCTGTATATTTGACTTCAGTGAAACCTTGCTTTGACATAACCTTTGGGAGGAGCCATTTGGATTTTGAACTTTTAAGAGCACCAGTTGTTTATATTTGATGTTAAATAATAATGATTCTTCATATTAAGGTTTCCAGTGTATTTCTGTTCATCCTCAGAAAGCTATCTGTGTCTGTCTCCATAGACATGTTTTAAGTATGAAGGTATTATGCACTTAGAAAACCTATAGAATAAATTCCTTTTATTGTACTGCCATGTGAAAAACCACAAACCATAAAGTAAATAGCATTTGTTTTGGACCATTTATGTTTGTATGGATAAGTCTTCACTAGTTTTATTGGGTCTTTTTCCGTCATTTAGACAAGTCAGCAATTTGTCCAAAGGCTCTTTTTTATTAGAAAGATCTTTTAGTACATAAAATATCTTTTCTTTGCCAAAAATGTTGATGAGGTTGACGCACAGGTTCAGAATTTTACTGGATATATCAGGTTTTGACTAGACAGTTTTAATCGCTGGTATTTTGTGAGATTTTGTTGTTGGTAATGATAAAGTTTAGATTTGAAGTGATAAAATAACCTTAACAAATTATTCTAAGGGTTCTATTGGTGCTTGTTTCACATGATTTTATAGATTTGTTAATAACCTTGCCACTAAGCAGTAAAACTTTTGTACCTGATTCTTCTGAAATAAATGTCACGTTTATACCATGCAACTATGTGTTGCCTAAGTTGCTGTACTTCTTTCATTATCAGTGGTCTTAAAACACGTTTTTCATAGTGCAGTTTGGCTGTGTGGAGGCCTTGGTGGCAATAAATGGGAACTTTCTGGTATGCCCCTTAACTAATTTGGTAGGGATTCTGTTAAATTATGAATTATGAATGATCCAGTAGTGCACAAACCTCTCATTAAGGATCATGGAACCACTGCTTTCAACCAGGCCCAGACTTGTAGACTTCTCCGGGTAAGCCATGATCCATAGTGCTTCATGAAATGATTGAGCCAATGAAACAGCTTGCGGCTGCCAAAATGATAATTTGCCCCTGCTGGCTCCTGCTTCTTCCCTTGGGTAAGTCCTACTGCTCAGCTAAACCTGAGACACAGTGTGGCTCACTAAAGCAACAATGGATATAGTATTCTGCTGGTTTGGTGAGCTGAATTGATCAGCAAGGGAGCAGGACAATACCGGAGCAAGCAGAAGGACAGAAAGGTAGTACACATCCAGCCATGGAGATGGGGAGAGAGAGGAGGAAATGGGACCTCTTCATCTATGTCGGGCAGCTAGATTGTTTCCGTCATCTCTTGAAACTATGTCTTATGTAGACCTTGATTGTATTTAGTACCTTTGCTTCTGTTCCCTCCATTAACAAAATTGTTCAGGGAGTGTCCTTCAAAAGCTTTTAACCTCCTTTGATTGCATCTAATGTGTCTTAAATACCTATGCTTTTGTATGGAAAGCCTTTGTGTAATCTTTTTGTTTGATTTTCCAGTAGTCCAGCGAATTAAAGCCATCTAGGTCATATGCCAAACACTCAGATATCCTAAAACTAATTAGGTAATCCAATTCATAGCTCTGTACCCAATCTAACAAAAAGCGGAAGTAATCATTTTACCTACCTGCAGTTTCTCATTTGACATAATATAAATAAGAAACTAACATGAATATGACCATGTGTTTAACTTGAAAATCTTATGAAAAATTCTGCGTGTGATGCACATACAGTAATATCTTATCTGTGGATTTACTCACAGTTACTTTTGTCCCTGCTTCTGCGCATCTTCCAATCACTACTACTTATTTTGGTAAGAATACAGGCATAGGAGTAAGAGGAGTATTTCAACTTTTTCTCTCCAAGAAAGGAGTCTCTGTCTTTCACTGATGTGAAAATAAGATAGGAAACAATAATTCCTACATCAAAGTCCAACAATGCATAGGTCATCGAGGCAGGTAGGAATAAGGGTTTTCTGCTGTTAGATAGCCCTAGCTATCTATCTGCTCTATTCCATGGATTAAAATATCTTTTAGCCTTGCTAGACCATGAAAATTATATTAAAAACATATATGAAGAAACCTTTTAAATTTATTTGGTTTAGTTTTTAGAATCCATAAAAATTTTTGAAGATATCATTAGTTGTAATTTGAGTCCTAAAGGAACGTTATAATTGGAGAGAGAATAAAATTGACTAGTATATTTGCATTACTAGTCTATAAAATAGAATTTATTTAAAATATGAAACATTTATAGAATACATTGTGGTATGGTGCAATATAAAGGTTTAATTGGCATTCATTTTTGGATGACCTACATATTGCCTATAAAACCTTTATTTTCTCAGCGTAATGTTTTTTTGTTGTAACAATACACAGCTGTAGTAGGGCAACCTAAATAGCTCTTTATCTTATCACGAAATGAATTTAGCAAATAGGCTTATGTGGGATGTTATTTGAAGTAAGTGGAAAGAAAATCTGATTTTATTAGCAGTGTATTACAGAATATTGTAGATTTCAGCTTGTTGTCTCCCTGTATTTGGTTATTTATCTTCTATGAAATCTAAGAGTAGTTTAGAGAGCTTCTCTAATAAATAGCTTTACAGTGATTTTTTGTATTCTTAATTGAGTTACTGAACTGCTATCTGGAGTTACTTCAGATATAAACTAGATCCATGCCCAGAAAAAACCTACAGATGCTTTATCTAGGCACTCTGACTTAGTTAATTTATTCTGCTTGGCAGAAACTTTTGGGATATAGGAAACTCAGCTGCTCTAATGGCATCTCTGACAATTTATTCCCACAAGTATCAGCTTGGATATTTCATTTTTGGAACAGGAGGCACTTAATTGACAAAGTATCCTGGAAAATATACTGAGATTAGAACAGTATCCTATGCTCTCCAGTGGCAGAATTACTTACGAATCAGAGCGCTATATCAGTTTGCTATCTATACTACTCCTGCCTATCTCAATGACACTTAGGGAAGGAGGAATTAGGGACTTTCATATTTGTGTAGGTTAGCGTTTATTATTCATATATTACGTAAAGCAGCATATGAAAGATATTCTATGGTAATGAATAAAATTAATCATTACATCTTTGATGTTGCAAACCATTTCCTTCATAATTATTTTCTCACTTACAGTAACATTATTTTTACTCTTCATTTCAGTCTAATCACAATACCAACACCTCCTTTTTTTTTTCTCCTGGGACTTATTATACTTTGTAATTGTTTCCTTTTTCTTGAGGTATTTGCAAACCTTAGTGACAGTAATAGTAATACAAAGTTGGAAGGCGTTGCTAATGCAGAGAGGGACCATAAATAAGAAAAGTTAGACAAGTTTGTCAGCTGGAGTGCTAGAAATGGGTTGAAACTTAATACCAAAAAGTTATGTGTATAGAGAGTAATAGTAAAAGCTACTCATAGTAATATCAACCTGATTCTTAGGGCTTTTTTTCTCAGTGATGTAAGTGGGAGTTAGTGTTTCTCTTACATAAAACAGAAGATAAAAATGTTCTGACGATGTCAGTTGACTGGAAGATGGCTATGGGATACTGGTGTGACGCAACTCTAATGCAATTTTGCAATGCATTAGTGCATTTAAGAGAGACAGGAAATGTAGCGTTGTGCAAGGTGTTGATAAGACCTCATTTGGAATATTCTGTAGTTCCAGTCTCCTGTGTTCAAGAAAGATTAACTTAAACAGGTGTAGAGAACTCCCAGGATTACTAGGAGAATGAAATATTGGTTTGAGAGAGAGATATTTAAGGAGAATGGCATATTTAGCTGAGCCAAACAAAACTTGAGAAGGAAATATGGCTACTCATAATAAATACGTGGTTATAAATTGTGACTAGAAATTTAGTGAGGAGTGAAAATCTGGAATAATCTTCCAAAGTGCATAGTAGCAGCCACTTGAAAGGCATATGGAAGGGTTATATGTCAAAATTGTAAATCCTGGAGATAATAAATTCCTATAGATAATAAAATAAATTATTTTGTGTATAGCTCCATAAGTATGGTTATCTAAAAGGGTTTTAAAAATAAAAGGATTACTTCTTATTTGGACAGTATTTATTCAATTCCTCAGGATTTCTTTTTGTTGCCAGTAGGAGTGCAAAACAAAAACCTTTTTACTAGAAATACGTATTTTTTCTCTCGGTTTATTTATTCAATTGTTTGTTTATTTGCTTTGAAACATTTCTCAGCATTTCTATAATTAACAACAGATTATCAGGACAATTTTTCTCCAGAAGTTTGACCTATGCTTGTAACACAAAAAAATACTTCTTGTAGCTGTGAGTGGATTCTGCCATCACGAAGCAAACTAAAACAAGACAGATACTTAGAAGTAATGTCAATAGTTTCATTCTGTAGATTTATTGAAAATGAGAATTTTTTGTATAATTTCCAGCTTTACCCAGTGGTCTAGAAGGTGTGACAAAAATCTTTCTACTCCAACTACATTTGCAGATTTACAGGGTCTTTAGCAATATTCTTGAAACAAATTTAAGTAATAACAAAATAGTAGTATGGTGGTTGCAGAGAAAGGTCATATCATGATTCCTCATTCTGTTGATATACATTTTTCAAAATTGCACATCAGAGGAAGTATTCAGTACTTACTGGATCTAAACTTCCATTATTTTTTTTGGTGACAATATACCTACATTATAAATTACAATTTCCAGAAGATTCCAGGACTGACATATGTCGGTAATTACTTATTCATATAAAAAGTATTGCATTTGATAGCAAGCTTAGCCCAAATTTAAAAAAAAAAACATCTAATGTTCCCCACAATTTTGTTTTAGAAAATAGTTATCACTCAACTAGCCAAAGTAAAAATGGGAGAAGTTATGTTTTACGGCAGAGGTGAGAGCTACAAAATGAAATGTCACTTATTAATACTTAATTTTATTTTGGAATTATGATCATTTTTTAAATTTAGCAGCCTACCACTTATAAATATATCTCTGCAAAAATTGGAGTTACGACAGGAACAAAGTAAGAAAACTAAGTTCTCCAAATACTTTGACAAGTGATTATGTGATAATATTTTAATATTAAAACTTAATATGCATTCCATTAATTTGTAATAAAATATATGTAGAATGCCATAAACAATTAAACTTAGTGTATAAAATAATCAGAACAGCTAAATCTGTATCCTTTTGCTAAAAAAGGACTTTGTTTATCCTTTACATAGTAATGTTGCAAGAAACTATCTGAAGGTTGTTAATGACACGTACTGTGGGGGTTTTTATAGAAAACATCGTTGCAATCTTCAGGCAGAAAATATTGACGCATTTGTTTGTTTGTAATTAGACACAATCTTTTGTCAAGTGATCTGTTTAGAGCTTCGTGTATAGTGTCTGTAGGTTCTGCACTATGACTATGGAACAACAGTATTCCCTTCAGAAGAGTTTAAAAGAAGGGAAGAAAGACAGAAAGGAAAATAACTGATTTCTTGCTCTTGACAGAGGACCTAACAGGAATTGATATGAACTTGTTTCTGGGTAACCTACAGCTGCTCTGGTAAGAATATCTCATGGCAAGCATTCCTCTGGGCAGCAATATTTAGGACCATGTTAGGAATTAGAAGAAATGCAATCTAAACATAAATGCTGAAAAAACCCCCTTATTTTTGCTGGAAGTTTTACAGGACATATTTATGATTCCTTGGGTTTTATTATTAATTTTATATTCATACAGTTTAATTGAACTAAAGTAAGGCATACGTGTCACCAAGTCATACCAAATCAGTTGCCAGAAACAATACTGCCATGTAAAAGCACACAGGCATGGCTTAATTAACCTCTTTATGATAGTTTTTAAAGATTTTTAGTGATTAGCTAGAACAGTCATATGACAATAAATACTATCTTATTTACTACTATATAGTTTAGAAGCTAAAAAGTCATACATTACAATCAAAACCAGAACTGTATATCACTTTGCTAAGAACACTTTAATGAAATAATTTTAAATCACAAAACTGTTTTTATACTTAATTTCATATTGGTTTTTTTTTTTTTTTCTCCATCCTCCTCAATATCTCATTCTGAAACTTCTGAGAAAATCCTGCCATAAGAATTAACTTTTTAAATGGAAAGTGGTCTGATTGGCTGGTGAGTGAGAAGAAGAAAGTAGACCTATGCTAAGAAAAAACTTTTGCATTTCACTTTTAAAATAGTAATTTTCCAGAAGTAGCTATCTGTTTCTTCAATACAAAACAATTTCCATGCAACTTTGAAAAAGTTTATAGTACAAGTCTAATAGTCTATTCAGACATTAAGCCCACAGATTAAGATATATTTGCATAATAATAATGGTCATAACATACATAATGATACAATTCTAAGAGAAGGCTTAAATAGAGACACCTCAAAATCATGTATATATAATTCATTTTATAATGTCTAGATAATTCATTTTAGAATGTGTGTTATTTAATGAACACCCAGGAGGCCAGAATGCTTTTAACAAGATTTAAAACAGTCAAGGAATACATATCTGATAGGAGAAAGAATTTTAAAAATTCCACTGGGCTGTGGAAATGTGTAGTTGGAGGAAGCCAGCACTGCCTACTATTCATAATACACAAACCCATTTACTTCCTTTAGAAAGTTATAAAGTAGCAATGTAAAAAAATCTCTTGAAATGAGAATATGCATTGTAGGGATGCTTCTAATGCCTTTCTGTGATAAATATAGCTGTGTAAAACATGACTTATTTTATATTGCAGTGACTGAACACATAATGAATACCATGTAATAGTTCAATACCAAGTGAGAGAGATTTTAGTGGCATACCTAAATTTTTCCCTTAAGAAATGTCACATTGTTTTTTAAAAAGTCTTACTATTCTTACAAAACAGGCTTTATTTATCTTAAAGTAGGGGTATTCTTAATGGTTAAAATAGTTGCCAAACATACTTCTACCTCTGAAATACTTCTGAAAAGTTTTCTTCTGGAAATGAAAAAACCCATGTGTTAAATATTACTGTTAATGAATTTTGCAGTCAATTCAGTATTCTAGTATCATTAATTTCTCCATTATTTTGTCCATCATTTCTTCTCCAGTAGTTTTCCTTCATTTTTGTGATTAGTTTCTGTGCATGGTAATGAAGTTATGCTTATGTTTTCTATTAGGGAGAGAGGTAAATAAGTTTCCTTGGTAGTCTGTTTCTACATTCACTTTTTGGTATATTATATCTTTAAAGTTCCTTTGACATGTAAATAGATGTCATTTGCCTAGTTGCAGGAGTAGTACCTGTTTTATTTCTACTACTAAATTACGTGGAGAAAGAATTGACCTTCTCTTTTTAATTTTTCATATTCAGCTCATATATTTGGCTGACAATTATACATGTCACTTCAAACTGAATTTCAGACCTGTTACTGAAGTTGATAAAAAGCCTCCTATTCATTTTAATAAGCACAATCCCAACCCTGAATGAGAACAAAAAAGATTACACTTGAATTCTGTGAATATTAAAACTTTAGCTTCATTGTTGTTACCCAAAGTAGATTTCAAATTCCAATGATCATATTCTTTTTTCAGTTCAGAGCTCAAGAAAATTTTGTATCTTATTCTTCATATGAACAAGATATCCTCCCAGTTTCCAACTATCAGTGGCTTAGCAGCTTCCTAATTGGGATGTTGGATTCAAATTTTTGCATTTAGGAAGACTGGATGGAGCTTTCCTAATCCTTTTAAATGAATTTATTAATTGATCTCCATAATATACTTTGCCAATAAACTCTGCAATTTCATTATGGATTGTATGAAAAAAATGCTTCCTTTGATTTTAAATTTATGCTTGCTTGTTTATTTTTCTCTTGTATTATGAAAAAAGTTGAAGTATTGTTACTGATTTACTCCACCTATACCGTTCATGGTTTCTGATATATCCTGCTCAGTCATCACTTTTTCTAAACAGAACAGTTCTAGCCTACTTTGGTCTTTCCACTATGAAAAAATATTCTGTGCCTCTGACAATCCACGCTGCCCTTTTCTTTATCTTCTCAACTTCTTTTACACACTCTTTAAAGTCATATGACTACAAAATTTTGCAGCAACCAAGCATCATGGATTTGCCATCTGACATAATGAAGTTTTATGACCAGTACTTAAGGTTTAGTAATAATTGCAACCATTTTATGGTTCTGACTGTCACCAAACACTGTGCGTACATTTTCAGATAACTGTCTGCAGGGGCTTCAAGATCTCTTTACTGAGTAGTACACCGGTATAATTAGGATTGATTGATTGTTTTCCCTCATATGTATTATTCTGCATTTACTGACAATGAACTTAGCCTATCATGCTGTCACCCTTTTCTAGTTCATTTTTAAATATAATGAACAGCATGGGCCAGGACATATCCCTTTGAAATCTTACCAGTAACTTCTCCACATTTTGGAAACCAACTGCTCAGTTCTATCCCTCATTACTATGCTTCAACAAGTTACTAATTTATGAAAGGATTTTCCTTGTTATCTCATGAGTTTATTTTCCGTAAGAATCTTGTGGTGGATTTGGGGCTCTATGCACATCTGTAATTTCAGACACCTAACTTAGCTAAATATCCTTTGTAGGCATCTTCTGTAGACAACGGAGAAAGAGAAAAGTTTCCCGAGGACAAATTCAAGCTATCACCACCTTAGCAAAGAGTATGGTGCAATAGAAACAGGTCTGTAAAACAGTTAGTAATGATAACTCTGCATCCATACTGTGTGTGTTACGGGAGATTTATTTCTGAGTAGCTGTGGTTTGATTTTGTGGATTGAATACCCATCAGCAGTTGGAATAGACTAAGTATGCTCTTGGAGCACATCTTTTGATTTAGCTTTATCTAAAAGGAATCCAATTCAAGCAAGGCCACTTCATGATCTAAGTGAGGATGATCAGGAGATTTGCTTCAAAAGCATACTTCTCATCCTAACTAATGCACTAATATAGACCTTTCTCACACGGAATAAGCTAGACTCCTATGCAGAATCACCCCCGGAAAGAATCTCTGTTTCTCTTCACTATCTATAGTGAACTCCAGAGATATTACACTAGGGCCTCAGAAGTATGAATACACCATTTTATTGAAGGTTTCTAGAAATACCGATATAAAGACAGAATCATCCTTTTTCATGTACTTGACGGCTGTTGTATGGCTTGGCTGTTATATGGCTTTTGAGATTTCTTTGAATCCTTCCTAATAAATCATATTTATATATGTATCCATTAATTTTATGAACCATTTTACCAGTTCCAGTGCTGTCACATCTGTCATGTTCTGTTCTGCTGCTACCAGTACTTACTTAAGTGATAGGATGCACCCCTACAGTAGGTGATGCAGAAATTTCATAGTTGTATTTTTCTTTAAGATGAATTGTTATGAGTAGCTTTGATACAAATAAATTATTATTAAATGTAGCATTTAAATCTATAGAGCTTCTGGTATATCTTCTTACAGTTAACATTTACTTCACTGTATTTGCTTTCTTACATGTAACAGGAGCCCTCCAGCAGGACTCGGTTATTATTTGTACCTTGATAATATCTCTCACTGATTTTCTTCCTTCCACCACATTTTCAAGGTATCTACTTTTCAGTTTCCCACTCATCCCATCCATTACTTTGCAAAGATGTAAGTATCAAGCAGAGACAAAAATTTCCAAGTTCAGTATTTATAATCTCTAGTGCTTCTGAAGAGCTTCCCCTAGCAAAATAAATAAAAAACCAAACCAACCATACCAACCAAAACACAGGTCTATGTTTCTATTCTGCTTTATTCCTTTGAATAAGCATCATTGCTTAATGTATGGGGGCTTCATGAGCTTGTGAATAACTTTTGTCCCTCCTACTTCATCCTCTAGATTGTCCAAAGTTCCAGAGTAATTTTATCTCTCTTTATTTGTTTATGATTTCAAACATGCCTTTACATACAGAGGAATGTATGATCTCATGAAAAAAAAAAAAACGTGGTATCTTCAGCTTAAATATTAGGACTTGCACCATAATGATGAAACAGATACTGTATTTCCTTAGACGTAAAAATAGCAGGTCTTCAATGCTTACAAAAAGATTTAAGTGAGTAGAGTGTAATTGTCTGGCATTTTTCGTTGGAACATGACTTTTATTCTGGTCTTATGTCATCACTACAAGGAGATTTAGCAATTAGAAACTACTGAAAAAAGATGGTTTCTAAAAAATGCATGGAAGTCACAGAAGGAAATTCTTGTCAAACTTTTGGAAGAAGAAAATGGTTCAAAATTTGAATTAGAATTTACTGTATTAGCCATAATGACATGCTTAAGAAAAAAGTTATATTAAGTATGGTTTCATGTTTGCAAAAACAGTTTTTATAACAATTTCTCACTGGGGTATTGGCAGCAAAGTAGGAAGCAACTCTGTATTCCATGGGAGGTAAGCACTAGAAAGGGTTCTTTTTCTCTTACAGTGCTGAAATACAGGCTGAGATAAGTGTAGTTTAATAAATAAACTTCCATTACTCATACTGGGTTGTTATAAAAATAAATTATGCTTTATAATTGGAAGGGACAACTAAAGGTCATCTGGTCCAAACACCTACAACTTGGGTCAGGCTGCTCAGAGCTGTGCCCAAGTGAGTTTTTTTAATATCTCCCAGGATGGAGATTCTATAACCTCCTCGGACAACCTATTCCAATATTTGACTGTCATCACAGTGATTTTTTTTTTCCTTGTATCCAGTTCAAATTTCCCATGTCATGACTTTTGGCCCCCTTTGTCCTGCAGGGCAATTGGAAAATTCTGCTGTATTCTTATTAATCTGATGGCACACAGATTCTTTACAAGTACATTGGCACATCTCATCAGAAAGAATATACCATCAATGTAAACTGTCAGCTTGTACAGGAGAAATGTATTGTAGGCAAATTTGTAGTTTGTTATCTCTAAGCTCTAAAAAATAATGCAAATTTTGAGGAGAAAAATGGAAAATTGAAAAGAGATATTAACTTTAAAACTATTCAAAATCACACAGACTAAAGGGAAGTGTATTCTTTTCATATAATAGTAGAAGAGAGTCCCGTGAAAATCACACTTTCTGAAAGCTACTGATAATTCTGACAGGCCTGACAGAATGAAAAGATGAGGTACACAGGTTAAAATGTTTGTTGTTAATTAGTACTTTCACTTAGTGTTAAAATGCAGCAGTCCATCTCTGTGTGAATTGTGTTTAACAGATGATAAAAAAACTATAAAACTTAAACCAGGACCCTTCTTTCTATCACTGACTGCCAGGCAGCTGAAATCTAATTTAGGAAATGTTTTAATTTTAATTTTTACTCTTTAAATTGTTTTACTGCCACATTGTCATTAATGTGTTTTTTAATATTGAGTTTGGTCTTTCATAGTTCTAAATATGAAATCTTTTAAGAATACTGTTTTTCTTTTCTTGGTTGTGTATTTTTTTCTCAGTAATGGACAGTTCATATTGAGTAGCTGTGTAATATATAAACCCTTCCACTCCTTTCAGTTCAGCTGTTGACAGATACTGTATATTTCAAATGATTGAGATATTCTACTTTTATACATTTCAGGACTATACTGTAAAGTGGGTAAACCCTGAACCTTTTTTTCTGGGAAGGCACAGTTGACAATTTCACATACTCAAAGAAAAATATGGGTCTTTAGCAGAACAAGATGGAGCATAACTCATAATTGCTACTAAAGTTCATTCCCAAACAATGATTGGCTTTTTGTTTGCTTTTTTTCCTATTTAATATATATTTTCCCTCCTGCTAGTAATTGTTGATGTTATAAATGATCATATTGCACTTTAAATGAAAAGTGATAAGGTTCTAGGTGACAACTATCTACAATTCGTATAACTCTTCAGAAGGTCAGGGGTTTTTTGTTCTAAATACCTTGAAGAATACATGAAAAACAAAGACTCAGTATTACCTTACCTGAAGCATTGTTTCTTTGTCAAATTCCTCATCCACACTGTAGCATTACCTCTGTACCACAACTACTAAACACTGGCATTTTTATACTAGATCAGAGAAAGGCCAGGCCAGACCTGATATGTTCTGGATTCTGGTTCAGCCAGAACTAATAGAAAGTAAAGGAAGCCCCATTGCAGAAATGTAGAATTATCTGAAAATTTGTTCTTGTAGTTGCAAATTGACTGAAACTCTGAAGCACAGGGTATCCCACACTCCTAACTTCAAAAATACTTTTTAAAGGATTGACGCTTATGTCTTTTGTTGTGTTATTGTGTTGTATTATCAAATTCGTATTTCAATATGTTTTCAGTAAGATAGTCAATTGAATTCAGTCATTTGAATCTCCCTTATTTTTTTGCAACATTATAGGATGAGTTCCATGCATTACTTATGCACCTTATAAATAAATAGTTACTATTTAATTTTTTTTGTTTTTTCATTTCTTAATTTCACTTACTGCCCCACTGTTCGCTGCAGCAGAAAGAAGTTCCCAATCTTTCTTCACATATACCATTCATTATTTCATATACCTCCAATATAATAATTTTTATTCATCACCTTTTTGAACTAATCAATCACAGTTTTTCAATTCCTGAGATTTTTTTCTAAATCCTTAACCAGTCTCACTGTTTCACTACCTCTGAACTCTCTTTAATCCTGAAGTTTCTTTTGAAGGGAAGTGATCATTACTTCCTACAATATTCCAGATGATTGGCATTACATTTTTTTTCTTTATTTCTTTCTATTCCATGTTTTCCAAATTCTAAGTTTTTGTTTACTGCTTAGACACAGCTTCCTAATGAGCACAGTCTTTTTTATTTATTTGTGAATGATTGATGAGTTGGCAGCTTTTTTGAGGTCATTTAGCCAATTTGCTGGAGTATTTTTTTTTTCACCTGTATGGCTTGCTTTGCATTTCGTAACACTCATTATGTTTCAGGTCATGTGTTCATTCAGTTACTTCAGTAATGAGCAGGACGCAGGTTATTGTTAACATTTTGTCCTGTTCATTTTGTAGAATTTTTGAGGAAGTCCAATTGCATGCAAATTGAAATAGCGCTTTACCATAGAGGGAAAACCTGTTTGTATTGGAAACCAAGTCTTTACACAATTCATACGATAATTTTCAGTTTGATATAACTTTTTATAATCTTTCTAAAGTAACAATTTTCTTTAACACTTATTTTTATTATGTCTTTATTATTATTATCCATCGAATCATTATCAAAGCATTTCTAGAATCTTTGTTCTTTTGGGAAAAAAACAGCATATGTTTCAGGGTACATGGATTTTGAGTTCATATTTCTGAGAAACACCTGAAAGATGCCAATAGTAAAACTACAAGTCTGTAACCTCATATTATTCTCAGCTGCTGCATTAAGCAATAAAAAAGTGATTTATTAGTTCTTAACCTAGATCTCATATATATCTTCCCTGCAGTAACGAGTGCAGACCATTGTTTACTATCTAAATAAGCCTTATCAGAGAAAAACTGTCCAATAATATTTTTAAGTCAAAATAAGCTGATGAATTCTTTTGTGTACTGTGATCAAAAAATCATGGATGGCTGTTTTCTTTCTTATAGTTGCATATTGAATTTGTATAAGACACAAAGCTATCTAGGCTGAAGTACCTTTTTATTAAAAATGTATATTTGACTTACAGTCACTGCTTAAATCAGTCTACCTAATAAACTGATAGGGCTTTTGTATTCTGATTACTTTCTATTTAAAAGTTTCTTTCAAGATGTTTGGAGTTTGTGTTTATGTTTATTACATCAAATATTAAACCTAACTTTATCTGTAAAATATTGGAATGCACCAGCAATGCTAATATAATTTTACGTATTTTCTTTGAGAGATTAAACTACAGCAATAAACAACAGTGGCATGGAACTTTATGGCCCAAAATAAAAGAAACAAAACCTATTGAGGAAACCTGAATACATATTTGAAAATTGCCAGACATTTAGGAAAGAAATTACTAGGCACTATTGCTTAGATAGATACCCAACTAAACTAGAAGATTAAAATGTATTTTACTGTGGGGAAGAACTGTCATAAACTCCCAATGTGAGAATTCTGTAGAAAACAGAGATTATTTTTTTTTAATTTCACCTAGGTAAAGGGTGCAATTTCTTCCATGTTGCATAATTGATATGATATAACATACAAACAGCCTATTGAACATTCTCCTGATATTCCATGGGTTTTCTGCAAGTAACATTAAAAAAAAAATTTTGGTAGGAAAATTTATGTATTATATTTTAATTGTGAAAGCTTGAAAGCTCAGCTAAAATTGCTATCCTGACATAGATATAAAAAAGAGTTTGTAGAATAATTTCTGAAAAGAGGGAAAGGTATCATGTGGATTAAAATGCAAGTGAAGGAAATAATTTTCATAGCAGAGTAATAGGTAATAAAAGGATTGATTAATGTACTTGTTTCTTTAGAATATTTTGAGTGAAGTATATTAATTAATTTGGAGATATGAAGCTGCAAAGATATGAAGCTGCAATCCTAGGCCTAGGATTAAAAAAGTATAATGGTTTACAACGTGAGAAGTGCTACGACAATGCATATTGTTTTGTATTTCTGCATTCCAGTTTTTCAGTCTTTGAGAAAGCTGATGTGATTTGAATGGAGAAAGTAAAAGTAGATGAGGCAAACATTTAGAGAGGAGAGAAGATTGGAAAAGTTGTACAGAAAAGAGCAGGGAGAGTAAAAATGGATTAGCAGAAATTGAGAAAAGGGGCTTGTAGAAAATGGGAGATTTAAAACTGCATTTTAAAAAGCAATAAAGAAAAAGAAAGACAAAGAGGAAATAGATTCCTGGCAAAAGTCCAGCCAGGAGAAAGGGGCTGAGGATGAAGATCATCTGGGATTTTCTAGGTACAGGTATAGGCATGACCTCGGTTCTTGTCTTGGCCCTGTAAATCTTTTATTCTAGTACTTAAGTGGAACAAACATAGGTTTAATACAGAGAAGTGGAAGAAATAAAATAAACTCTCACTAAATGAGTTATTCCACTCAAGAATTTACTGGTTTTCTCTCAGCCGATGTAAATGCACGTATGTTAGTTATATTCCAATCACTGTGCCATGTTATTCGTAACATTAGGATGTTCAGTGAAAGAAACTCCATTGAAGTGTTTACATTAAATCTCATTCAATTTCTCAAATAAATTATAAAAATATTTGTTTGAGGCTGCAGGAAGTCTTTATTTATCAAAATATAATGATATGGTTTTCTTTTTGAAATAATCTTTGAAATTGTTGCGAAACAGTGAAGGTACATATATTTACATAAGGCTAGTGACTAGAGAGAAAATTGCCCACTCATCTGAGACATTACCTTTGCCAAAGGAAAAGGACTTACTTTTATATACGTATATATGTATGTGTATAATAAATGTGTGTGTGCATATGTAGAAATATAAATATATTTCGTTTAATCATTTTCCAATTCAGCATCTAAGCTACGTATTTTTCCTGTCTCAAAGCATCTTTCACATAAAGGAGAAATACCTCTTGACAGCATCAAAATAAACATCTACTCTGAGAAGCGATTATATAAAAATGTCAACTGCTTATTTGGTAGATCTATTTCTATTGTGGCATTTGAGTCATATCTGACAGTAGTGACAAAAATATTTTTAATTTGGTTACCCAGCTTCAGTTACAGCAATAGGGACCCCACAAAGCAAAAAAGATTGAATAACTTCAGTCAGCATACGTCTTGAAAAGTCTGTATTATTGGGGGGTGGTGATTGATGGGGTATGAAAAGATGAAATTGAGACTCCAGATCACATTTTTTCCTCTGGTAAACTTTATAATCTAGGAAACAGGGAAATAATTGCCCAAGAAGAATGTGACAATTTTGAGAATACTTTCATGTAAATTTCAAAATTATTTTTTATTTCTTTAACTCTGCTTTCTGAATATCATCTCCAATCTGTATTAAAGTTTCCAATTTATGGGAGAAGATGGAACACATTTCCATATCAGAAGTAATACAGCAAAGGTCATCAATAACTGAGCATCATTAGCCAAATGGTATTTTTGAGTAACAGTTGCAACATCTTGTTGAGGTTCACAGGATGGACCATAAACTTTGAACATTCTCTGAAAGGAGCCTCACTTGAACACAGTGAGCATGAAGAATCCTAGCATGAAAATAACGGGAAGTATCAGGTCCTTCTTTTAGAGAAAATGGGTGCTCTGTCAGGTCAGGGAGAGCAGAAGCTTAAGCTGGATGAGTGTAGGGCAGCAGTGGGAGGAGCTGTTTCAAGATTTCAAAGATTTTGCAGGTGCTGAGGACTGTGCTGCTTGAGGTGTGCTATAAGCCGGCTATTCCATTCTTTTTGTACACAGCCTTGTTGTACGTGGCTTTCACAATAGATGTAAAATCTTTGGTGTTAGAGGTCCTTTGCATATGCAGTTTATTTGCATATTGACTGGAGCTATTCTTCTGTGTGACTTGAAAAGTGAATAGCTGCCTTAAAAATACAGAAACTGTGCTCCATGTGATATTCTTAAAGGACATATTTGATTCCATTGACACTTCATTCCATTATGCAGGACCTTTGACACTGCCAGGATTGTCTGATGGTTCTTGGAGGGCATTTTGTAGTTAAAACTTTATGATCTTTTGTTTTAAAAGGGTCTTTCAGTGGGAAGAAAATAATTTGCATATGGATATTTCTTGTTTTGCCTTCATCTGTGCAGTCATCATTAAAAAGTAATGCTCATATATTTTCTCCTACATTGACTGGATGAGTGATGAGTAGATACAAAACTGGATTTTTGGGAGGTTGTACTCAAAATACTCAACACAGTACCGGTTTTTACCTTTGCAGGGGTGAAACACTGTTTCCAGTGTATAAACAGCTGGGCGTTAGAATCCTGTAAGTTAGAAGACCAGACCAAAGGTTTGCACTTAGAAAGTGCTCCTGAATAATCCAGTTCTAAGAGCGCTGGTCAGCCATAACTCAAATTCAAGGAGTTTATCACCTTTGGGCTGCCAAAGTATTTGAAATAGATTATTTAAGAGCATGGTAACTGTCTGGATAGGAGTACTGAGGAAGAGCTGTAAAAAGGAACAAAAGCATTTCAGACTCTAAACTTGTCAGTAAACCTACTAAGTGGCTCAAAATGATGTGGAAACATTTTTGAAACAATATCATAATAAAAAGTAGTGCTACCATATGACTTAGGAACCATAGTTTACTAATTATCAGCAGTCCAGTATGTATTAAACAAATCTTTTAAATACAAAGATGAGTTCTTATGTGGTTTTTCCAAAGTTGTTATTGTATAGTCTGTAAAATTATATTCTCTTTGTTGTAGAATTTTCCCTTGTAACTCTCTGTAAAAATAATGCTATAACCTAAAAAGGGTTTTTTGATGGCAATGTAATGCAGCATTTCACTAACAGGACATCTCCTACAGATACTATGTTTACAGAAGTGCTGTATGACCCCAAAAGCAGAACCAGAAGGAAAATATTTAAAATGTAGCTCACAAAGTTAACTGAGTTTTCAACTAAGCATAAAGTCTGGCCAGAGGAAGAGGTTTCACATAGGACCCTTAAAGAAGAGCAACCTGTTAATGTGTCCCCTTTTTCTGCTTTGTGTTTTATCAGCCTAATTGAATGTGGTATTATGGTGTCAATAACACTTTACTCCCTTATGTAAAGATTTAAGCATATATTTGAAGTTTAGCTTTTGATTATTCAGATTTGCAGAAGGTATTTCAAAGCAAAATTGGCAGAAGTTTTCTAAAAAAATGAATTTTGCTTGAAAAAACCTCCAGCTTTACTAAAAAGTACTTTGTGGAAGCATTGTCAAAATGAACTTTTGAATCACAGCAAATCACTGTAAATCTATCCAATTTCCTGGTAAGCCACTAAGAAGCCCAATATTCTGGTTTCCACATCTCTAACACACCTATGTCATGTGGACTGTGTTACAAAATCTTCAAGGACAATGGAAACAGTACAACTATATTCATTGCTCCAGGAGTAGGGACTTGAAGCTTCCAAAGTCCACAGTTACTTGTTGGCAATATTATTTTTATTGCGAGTGTTAGTTTTAGTTAGCAACTAGGAACAGTTGTTGTTGTTGTTGTTATTAAAGTAAAACAACATTCTTATGGGTGAGGAAGGTATTTTTGCATCACAGAAAACGTCAGTATTTCCCACAAATTGGAAACACACACAATCCTGAGAAAATAAGTGTTAATTCCATTGAAGTTCCCATTTCAGTCTCCCCAAACTCCTCACGCCAGGATCCTTCTCCAACCAATGCAAATTCCCTCAAATACCCTCCCATTAGGTTTGTCAAACATTCTTTTATTCTGAAGCCTCATATAAGACATGTTAGGAAACACCATTCATTCCTGATGAAACTTGAAACAACTTCTATCTTTCTTACCTTTGGTAATTGAAAAATTGTTAGCAGAGTTGAATTGGTGGCAGCAACTGCCCAGTGTTTACAGAAAAGTTCGGTGAAGTTTGTATGGTTCATTTCATTCTCTAACAGGCAATGAGTCCCACATTTTCTTTTGCTCTTCATGAGAGAAAAGATTATAGCATTTAAACTTTCATTTTGCTGTCATTTCTTCTCAAGTGAAGGAATTATTTTAATGATCTACCACTGCTCTAATTTTCTTGAATCTATCTATTTGCATTTTAAAGGGCAGTGTGATTGCCTGTTCATACATCGTTCAGGATTTTTTTGTCATGCAGTTAGAGTTCCTTTATAATGGATCAAAACATTAATGCATGTAAATAAAGAGACACATGCCCACAGGACACTTTTCCAGCTCTGAAATATGTTTGGTGATAACGAAGGCTTTAGGAAATGTATCTGATATATCCTTTAGCAAGTACAATTGATTTATACCAGTATAACAAAGCATGATATTCATTTGTGTTGATAACAATTTCTTTTTATTATCAAAACAATTAAAAACAGGGAGTAAGTTATTTTAAGCAAACAACTTCATTTTAAATTCATCTATTTCTGTGTGGAATAGAGCACAGGTGCACTGTAATGTGATCAAGCACAATAAAAGCAGCTCTATGTTTTATGGTTGGCAGAACTTTCCAATCCAGGTATATATATTTACCATTATGTCGTGAAAGTAGAAGGAAAGTTTCAGAGTTAAAATTTAAAACATTCACTTAGTTTTTACAACTCAAACTTCACTTATATTTAAGAGTATTCTAGCTATGTCTTTCACTGAATTCATCTCTCTGCTTCTGTCTATCTTGAGGTATACTTATTTGAAGTCCTTGAGTGTGATATTGTGGTACTTTTTGGCACTGAGCTCCATAGAGACTAATTATGAATCAGATGCATATATCCTGTACCAAAGACCTTCTGGTGTGTGTAACAGATCCACAGCCTTTGGCTTCCATTTTCCTTGCTTAATTTGGCCAGATGGTCATTTAAATTATTAGAGGATTGAGAGATAACATTTGTCTTCTCACTAGACAAGAGAACAGATATAGCCAAATAATCTTCTAAAAAGAAGTTCAAAGTTAAAATTAAATTGTGAATTTTAAATAAAGAGTTTTATAGTAAAGAGAAAATTTAATATCTTCATTTAGAAACTCAAGTCTGATTTTCAGTAGCAATTAATCGTTATGTTTAGTATATTTTGTAATTACTTCATTACAAAACTTATGCAAAGAAAAACTCAAACTGAAAGAAATGTTTGATGTGTTGCCAATTGTATAGGCAGGTATGCTGAAGAATGCATTTTAAGCCTTTCTGGAGAATGGTTCATGTGAAATAATCTCAATCCCTGGAAGCATTCTTTATTTAAAATGATAAAATTGAAATCTTGTGAGCAGTGGAAATTATGGTGTTTCAGTAGGCAGAAAGGGTGGCTGATGAAAGAGATGAGAGGTAAGGAGGTATGGAGAGAAAACAGTCTTCATTTAAAAAAAAAAAAAGGATTTGAATTCATTTATAGGTGGGCAGCTTAAAGGAATATTGCTAGATCTCAGTGAAAAAAATTTTTGGAAAAAAAATTCAACACAATTTGCCTCAAAACAGTCTCATAGAACTAGTTTTAATTCACTTTATGAATAACCAAAACTGCTTCATTCTTCCTACTATTATTAAGCAGTACCTAGGGAGTACTATCACAAAAAAAAATTTTTTCTTTGGAAAACATTGATTTAGAAGTTGCTTTTTTTCTTCATTCTCCTCTTTTCCCCTACTCCAAACCTTCCAATAGTTCTTCAGTCTTGTATCAATTAAGACAATCAATATCTGATGCCAGTGTTAATACCTGTTACATATTAGGTATTTGATACTGAATAACACTTCCTTTTTTTCCAGCTCACCTATTGAAAGTAGAAAAAAAATTATGTCACCTATCTGTGCATTAAAATTACTGTGACCTATTCCTGCACACTTAAAAGACATTTCAAATACTGACTTCAGAACAGGAATTTGTGTCCCTTCTCAAAAGTCCTTTGTTTAACAAGAAAATCAACACAATAATGTTTTAAAATCTCTTTGTTCTTCACATCTGTTAAAATTCCTTTATGCTGCAAACTGCTTTTAGCACTGAGTGGAATAGAATTTACTTTCTGTTTCTATTAACTCAGGAATGTATCATCACTGTTGAAAACAAAGATGAGTAAAGAACTGCATAACTCTCAAACACTACTACTTCACAACAATCCCCTGGTTAAGATTGTCTTCCAGATCTCATAGATAACAGTTTCTTGGCAATTTTTATCTTAAGACCAAAATCACATTATGCACTTAGTGTAAGTTTTAAAGAGTTAATGTAAAGAAATAACTGGCTATTCCATGATTCACAATGACCCTATATTTTATGACACTTATGGCAGTGATACTTCACAATCTTTGTTTATAACCATATTTTGCCCTTTTTAGTAAACTGTCCATTCTAAGTATGTAGATTATCAAAGAACTTTGTGACTAGCTACAATATGAATAATGGATAATAAAAATTCTGGTACTAAAAATGTCATCTCATGGGACTACATATGACAGCTATGCTAGAAGAGCATTATTTGAGATGTAGCTTTACGAACTTGAAAGTCAGGTAGTACCAGACTTACAGCTGCCTGAATAACTTAAATTCTGATTATCTGCACCTTCTTTCTTTGCACTGAATGTCAGGTTTGAAGTATGAAAAATAGGAGTGCAGGAGTGCAGATACACAAAGGGGCAATTTAACATTGTGCAGACAATTGAATCCAATGGTTTTTGAGATGTTTACTTTTCAATCTAATGACTTTTAAATTTATTTTAATATTTTTGAAAGTAAATTCCTTGGGGTGTGAGTTTATTTTATTTTTTTAAGGAAAAAGGTAAAATAAACAGTTTCTTTTCTAAGAAAGTATAACAACATTACATGTCCTTAGCAAGTCTTGCATCCTTAAGTCTTCAACAATATGGTACAAACAGTGGCAGGAGGAGAGTCTAATATAGTTTTGTTTTGTCTGTTTGTCTGCTCCACACCACCTTCTTTGATATTTTCTAAATATATCTTTTGTGGCAGTTTTAGCCCAGACTTAGAAAGTACACATTCAACTGTTTTGGCAATCCACTAAAATTTGTTTGTATATTGCAAATAAGAGAAAGGAGTTTATCATTTTTAGTGATTTTATACCTTTGCTAACGCTTGAGTTTTGCATCACAAAGGAAATGCACTTTTCCAACCTGAGTGGATTCCCTTGCTAAATATATTCAATGTTATTTCCTGCCTGTATGGTCTCTCATACAGCATTCTGTGTTAAGTGTTACGAAGCAGGAAAAGGTTAGTTAATTACTATTCATCAGTTATCATGTTCATTAGAGGTTAGAGACATATTTCCCAAGCAAGTCAGCCTTGCAAAATGGTATTTATGGAAAACTTCAGTAGATCTTCAGGAATCATACTTGCAGAAGTGTCTAAACAGGTCAGTTGATATCCTCTTCATATAACTCAGCTTCAAGAAGGCCATTGCTCATGCTAATTTAGAACCTGTTATCACTAAAGATAGGTAAATACTACAGATGATAATGTCTCTGTATATAGCTTTATGTATATATCTATAATTACCACTAATATTTGTTTACTGATTAAATAATTATAGGTCTACTGCTAGTAACAATTTTGGAATGTTAAAGCTGTGTACATTTCCAGACGCTGTTATCCATGATATTATTCATCTTGTAAACAGGAGATTTGCAGTTCAGTCTAGGGAAAGTAAAAGGATGTTTGAAATGGTGGAGGCAAAGAGAAGTCTTCTATAGGGATGAAAATTACAACAGACATTTTCTAATGTTAATGAATATGTACTTCTAATCTGTTATTCGTATTTGTTCTTTGATCTATCCCTTTCAAAGTTGATGCAGGCTAAACTAAGAACACAATGAGTAGCCACATTATATGGCTAAAATCACACTAGGAAGCCAAACTAAAATCCTGAAAACTCACTGTTTCAGAAAAGCAGGGGGTTTTTTTAGAACTTAGACATTAACCCTATACTAAATCAAGCTTGACAATATCACGGAAGAAAATAGAGAAGGCGATAACATAAAGCATGATTTTATAAAAGATAGATCATGTTAGACTAACTGCATTTTTTTCTAATTAAAAAAACTTCTGTTTTAAGTGTAATGCAATGAAACTATTCTTTCTTGATTCAAATAAAGTTTTTGGTATAGTCTTGTTTCAAAAGAAACCATTTATTTTTGCATTTGATTATATATATATTTATTTAATGTAGCAATAAGGATTAATACGAGAATCTCAAAGTTGATAAAGAGATGGGTAAAATGGAGACTGGTAAATTGAAAATTATTGGGATGGAAAGAGTTTTCTAATAACATTTGTCAGGTATCAGACCTAGGAATGATATGTTTAATGAGTCCTGTAGCAACCAAGGGAGAAGAATTAGAGTGCTGAATAATGTGAAGTTGAAAAGTTTCAACATTACAGAAGACGTCAAGATCATCATACCATAAGCAATGCATTTTGTTCTGTAGTGTGTATTTCTGTATTTTCAGAAGTAACCCAAACAAACTGCATTAGAGAATTATATTTCCTTGGGAAAATATAAACACTATCTCATAAGGCAATGGGAAATTAAAGTCAGTGTAATTTTTAGTTATTATAGGGAAAGCTTGAAGAACTGTGAATTTGACATGTATCTGAAGAAACATAACCATATTTTATGCTTGGAGAGAAAAAAAAAAAGAACTGGCTATGCAACCCTAAAACTTTCACTTCTATTTGTCATTATGTTTTCCCAGCTTGTTAATATGCTAGTTAGTCCTGTGCTCTGTAAACTGTTCATTGTAAAGCTTGCTTCTTCTAAAATGTCCTCTAAAATGTAGAGGTAAAATGTTTTTTCACTCTTAGCTGTCACAATTAAGAAAAAATCTCCTCCATTATGCTATCCAAGTAGTGTTAATGCAAAATTCAAAGATCTTTTATATGCTTAAATGTCAAATATATATGTATTTTTAAATATGTTTTTTCATTACATGCTGACTTTTTTTGACCCAAAGCCTTAGTAAAGAACCAAAAATAAAACCTGGATTTAATGCATTGTTTTCTGCAGGAGTAAAATAGAGGGGTGATGAAATGAGGTCACCTTACTTTCTTGTCTGCTCAAACCCCTTGCTTGAATTCCAGAGAACCAATTTTCAAAACCATTTTAATGAATTTTTTGGTAGAGATTTCTCCGTATGAGAACAGTTTTGGAAATTATGTTTTAAAGTGCCTGATGGAAAACCTATTATATTTCTAACAGTATCTGCTCTTGTCTGTGTAATAAATCATAGTATGTATTTAGTAGTTAGATCTCCACTGTAAATTTATTTTGTTTGGAAAACAAATATATTGCTTTTCTAAGTATTCAGATACACAGTAATGGTGTCACATTTTCCATCAAACTTGTTAGACAGTAGTTTATATAAAGAGTAATAAACATTTGTATCTTCTTTTAGTAGCTGTTTGCTTTTTCACAAAGAATGATTTAAGTTCTGTAGCAAGTTCTATAGCCCTCATGATCTGCATGCCCAAGTCCAGCTCACTGTCTAGTTGAATGCCCATATATTCTGAGAATTTTTGCTGATATCTGGCTATACCCAGGGGACAGACATCTATGGGTCCTCTTCTAGTCAAGATCTTTTCTTTCCGTGCCTTTCTAGATTTCAGGTTCACTGAAATTCACTGGTTCACTCCAATTGCTGTCTGGCCACAAAACAAACAAACATTCAACCACCACACACACACACACACACCCATACCAGAGTTTAGCCTTGGATCTAGATAAATGTGCATTGGAGGATCATTTCTGTAGAATGACTGAAGCTGGCCACTCAAACTGGCTGGAAGAAACTTCTTATTTCTGTCCATCTTTTCCAGCTGTTATTTGTTCCGTGGTATTACAGTGATCCAAATCAGCCTGTGTTGTTGTTGTTTTCTTTTCAGAGTTAGTGAGTAGGGTTTTGCATTTTACAAGCCTGAGAAATGTGAATTAAAAAAAAAAGTGGAAGGCTTCACTGAGGTGATTGGACAGGAAAAACATTTTCTATACAGAGAAAAGCTGACTTAAAATGAGACATATAATATAAAGGAACAATTTGTATCTTCTTACTCAAAGATTTATTGTATCTATTCAGCTTGAATTTATATGAATCCTTTGATAAGTATATTGCATGACAGTACAGTGTTACGTGAATGTGAAAATAACCAGTGGGTTATTTCATTTGCCTATGAGTATCCTTACTGTGTTCCTCTTCAAATATATTTACATGTTATGTATAACATAATTCTCTTTCAGTAAGACACATTACTTATTTGTTATATCTTCTGACCAAAGTGATTAACTAGAGTTAAAGGTTTTACACATCTTTCCAGCTAGGAGGAAAAACAGTTAATGGAGTTCATGTTTTTAATGCAATTTTGTTATTTACAAGAAATGTGAAGTCCTCATCTTTAACATGAGTGTGAGTTAAAAAGTTATTAAAACTATCAAACATAATAGCAACTGAAGAAAATGGCATGTGGATATGTGTATATATGTGGGTTTTTCTTGATTCTTTTAAGCATTTTAGGTCTTGTCATTGTAGGACACTGTAACTGCAGGTATAGAATGTTACGACTGCAAAAGTTATTCTTACGTTTGAATGGATTTTTTTTCTCAGACCTGTATGATAGAAGGTCATATTATCCAAATTCCCTTTTTTATCAGTCACAAAGTCTCACTAAATTACTGGAATATGGATTCTTCAGTGAATAAAGAAGTATCTCTCAAGTGTTGTTAATACTAATTAAAAGAAAACACTTGATCTTTAAAACTATTGCGACCCTTAAAAGCTTACTGTCAAATGCATATTGAAGCTACAGAAATTTTATGCTATGCTGAAACCTATTCTTTAACAACATCAACAATGTTGTTCATTTGATATGGGAATCACATTTACAAAGATGTTTATTTCAGCTGTTCAGATTTTCAGATTAATTTCAGGCATTCAAGTTTCAGATGTTTGAAAGTATTAATTTCACAATTTAATTTTTGTCTTGTCACATTCACTGTCTGCATGCTAGTAGTTTTAGAAGAATTTTATTAAGAGGCTGTAAAAACACAAACAGAAGTGAATTAAAGCAAAAATTAGACGAGAATCACAAAGTATGAAATCAGTTGTGCAGAGTTCTACTGATAGCATTGAATCTGGCACCTTTCTCTAAAACCTCTTGAATTTCAAAAGCATAAAAAGTAATGCTGACAATATCAACTCTCAGAAGGCATGAGCAATCAGATGCCTGTCATCTAATATTTACATCCACAATGTGTGGAATAAAATTTGTTGAATTAATCTGTTCCAGAAAAATTGGGAATTTTTTCAAGGGTTTGGTCAACTAGATGTGTACTACCAGATCAAGATCTTTCCTCTGTTAGTTAATACTATAAATGGTTGGACTTGATGATCTTAAGGGTCTCTTCCAACCTAAATGATTCTATGATGCTATGTGGGAACAGATGAATTAAAGGTAAACCCTTTGGACATGGTGGGTGGTTGAGGCAGGCTGAATAAAACTAGAGGATCTTATTAGCGTTGTGCCACGGCTAATGAAGATTTTCTGGAGATTGCAGGGCTGAGCATGTGAAACTCTTCTTCAACAAATTAGGTGTTTTCTTCCACTTTGCTCATGTCAGTGGTTTCCTACTCTCTCTGCCATTTAAAGATTATTTTATACCATGATAGGAAGTCTTGGTTAAACTCCTTTCCTTGCCTTCTTCTTTTGTGCACTGTTGAAAAAAAAGATGGAATGTACATAAACATCTATATACTTATACACATGGGCTTTTATGGGTTCCATAGTATAATGATCTTGGTATAGTCTGGAATGTACCATAATTATTACTCAAAAGACACATTGCTATTGGACTTACAGAGAGATTTTGTCCAATCTTATGTCTTATTCTCTTTCTCTATATGAGCAGAGAAGAAAAAAATCAGTATTTTGCATGTTCAGGTAAATTTAACAGCTACAAAAATACGGTAAAATGAAACTTTCGCATACCACCTACTTTTCTACAAGTGAAAATATTTAAACATAAACATATGACTTTTTATCTTGAGTTCTGAAGTGTTCTGCAACAAATACTTAAGTAATTTCAGCCTTCACAGCCTGAATTTATATTGAGTGTTCAGGAACATTCACATTGCAATGTGTTCAGGAAGCTGTCATTGCAAATATGTTTACAAAGCGGGTGTGAATGCAGGTATCACATGAAAGAACTGGAAGGTGAAAGCTTAGTGCAAGATAATTTCCTAACTCTGCTTTCAAAATGTAATGTTTAAATGTGGAAATGTGAAATCACAATTCAGTTAGAAAGGTTTGAAGTTTTGAATTGTATATTTAAATAATCTTTAATATATTTCCATGGTGTTCGTTATAGTAAAAAAAACAGGTTCAGGTGACAGAAGCATATTGTCTGTCTATGATATTTTTCATGTTATTAACTTAACCTGTTGTGATGATCTAAAAAGGAGTAGTTAACTGATCAGACACATGTGATTCCTTTGATTTATACCGTTAGAAAGCAGTTTTCATGACATGCTGGTTTGATTCAGCTCTCACAACAGCTTGTAAGAGATAAGGACGTTGTCAGAAAGATATTATTGGATGCTCAGGGACTGCTTTTGAAGTTACTCTGAGCTGACAACTAATCAGAAGCTTTTTTTGATAACTTACCCTTCAGTGTAGATAGATGTTATATTTATTTTTTGTTTTCTTGGCAAACTGATGGGTTAAGTGTGTCTTTGCTGTCTGTCTGTCTGTAATATAAAATCTACCCTACCATCAAACAGATAGTTTGTTAATTCCCCTTTTCTGTTTTGTGTTTTTTGTTTTTTTCTGGTGAGTATCTTCTTTACTTCTTTTTCTGGTGAGTGTAAGAGCTAAACAGCAATGTTTTGGCATATTGAAGATGACAGGAAGTCTGAATTCAAAACTGAAGTGTTAGTGTGATTGCAGTGAATACGTTTGGCATGACAGCAAGAAATATTTTTTTCCCACAATGGTAAACACATTTTGTAAGATTAGCATACTCTTGTATGTGAGGAGCCCATAAGGTTATGAAGAGGTTAGTTATAAGTAAGTGTTTCTCTTGACCAAGAGGTTACTTGGGATGTATTTGACTGAAGTTACATGAAGAAGCGGCAGCTGGTTTTGCCTCCAGATGTATGTTTTAGTAATCCTTGACTTTTTTTTTTTACCTCCTAAACATGGTAGTTAAGATACTTTCGATATCCATGATAAAATGATAAAATAATACTGTTGGGACCTGAAGGCACTGTGACATGGAAAGAGCTATTTTTAGAGACTTAGAATTGTCATTCCAAGAATGTATAGGAGACAAGGAAGTCAAGGAAACTGCGAGTGAAGGAAACATGAAATAATATAAATAGCTTCGGTTTCAATGTTCTCATCTGTTATCTTCAGAAGGATTAGTTGTTCAAGAATTTTCTCTTCTCATGCAAATGAGTAAATGTATTTATTAATGCGGTATCAACCATGCAGAGTTTAATTATAAAACAGGCCTTAAACTTTGTACCTGAAATTTAGACCTGGCTAAATGATTCCAAAAGACTAGTTCTGACAGAGCCAGTCCTACTCCGGCAGTTTGGCCACAAACAGAGGAAGACGGAATGTGAGTTCTTATTGTTCTGGTCTCACAGAGAGTGTGAGAGCTCTCAAAATGAAATTTATTAGGCACCACATCCGTTTTCAGTGAAAGATCCTGGACTGAACCATGATGGAGCCAGTGCTCATGTAAAATTGTCTCCTTTGTACCATGAAATTGGTACATCAGGATATTTCATCAGTTTGGTAATACATGACAATAATCCATTATTTCAAAATTAGTGGAGCTAATGAGCCTTTGGAATAAGCTGAGGACTTAGGTTCTGACCCATCAACAAGGATTTCCGTAGACTTCACTGGTCACTGAAGCAAACTATCATCAATATGATGGCACAATCTTAGGTTATTTCTGAACTGTGAAATAGGTGCTTGCCACAGTATATCCTGGGACATTGAGGGACCTGGCTTTACAGGGAATGCTTTGCAGCCTTCTTGTTTAGGTGCCTTTCCCTCTGAAGGAGGATGGAAGTTGAGAGAGGAAATGGTACGTGTCTTCATACTTTTTTCCCTAACATGGAGTCTGGAAGTAGCTAAGAGTTATCCAGTACTGAGGAGCTGGAATCTATTCTTGTTTCACATGCAATTTAAACCACGCTTTGGTCACAGCCTCAGTGTGGTTACTGAACAGGCCTTAGAACTTAAGTTTGGTGATTAGAAATTGAAGGATTGGGTATTACTATCACAGGCCTGAAATTTCTCTCTTGTAGTTTTATTTGAGGGCATACTCCACTGGCAGACAAAATACTTCTAAGTAATGATGAGAGAAACTACAATGCTTACAAGTTTGGAATTAAGAAAAGATCAAATGTTGATTATACAATTGTCGTGGTTTAACCTGGCAGGCAGCCAAACACCACACAGCCGCTCGCTCACTCCCCGCCCCCAGTGGGACGGGGAGAGAATCGGAAGGGTAAGAGTGAGAAAAACTCATGGGTTGAGATAAAGACAGTTTAATAGAACAGAAAAGGAAGGGGAAAAAAAAAAGTAGAATATACAAAATGAGTGATGCACAATGCAATTGCTCACCACTCGCGCTGACCGATAACCAAGTAGCGATCGATACTTCCTGGAACATGCCTACCATTCATATACTGAGCATGACGTCACATGGTATGGAATACCCCATTGGCCAGCTGGGCCAGCTGTCTTGGCTGTGCTCCCTCCTAGCCTCTTGTGTGCTTGGCAGAGCATGGAAGCTGAATGTCTTGACTAGCAGGGTACTTAGCAACAACTGAAAACATCAGTGTGTTACCAACATTCTTCTCATACTAAATCCAAAACACAGCACTAGGAAGAAATTTAACTATCCCAGCCGAAACCAGGACAACAATGCATAAGAAATCCTTATGCAATGAAAAGTATCCTTACAGGAAACCACTGAGGCTAAGAAATTATTCATATCAAATATGAATCAGAACTTTAATTGTTGGTTAAATAAAATTTTGAATATTTGAAAGATACACACATCCTGCTTATACGCTTCATTTACCAGTGTTGGAGAGAAACATGCTTTTAACAGGCATTTCTTGCTCATTCTTCTGAAGTATCAGTATTAGCCAGTACGAGACATGAAATAGTTTGCTGCTCTGACTCCAAATGGCAGATTTACATTTCTCTTTTTTAAACCTGCTAGCTATTATCACCTTCTCTTTTTCCATTTTTTCCACTGTC
This sequence comes from Fulmarus glacialis, assembly GCF_000690835.1. Lineage (NCBI taxonomy): Eukaryota > Metazoa > Chordata > Aves > Procellariiformes > Procellariidae > Fulmarus > Fulmarus glacialis. The sequence goes on along the minus strand of NW_009216145.1, from coordinate 8,151 downwards.
TCCTTCCTTTTCGCAGAGTTTATATGCACATATAACAGTCTTTGGGGTTACAGTGTGTGCCAAACTCCCTAACCATTCTGCCTCTATCTGAAATGGAGACATGGCCTCTGGTTTTAGAGAGTAAATTCATTCTCTGAAATGATAGGTCAATACTTATCATCCTTTGACTGCCAGACAAGTTTACTTTACTGGTGGTGATGAATTCGGAACATCATCATATTGAAGCTTGAACTGGTGGCTCAGTTACAAAAAAAAAAGCTTCTGTCTCCAGTTCCCATAGAGAATTGCCCTAATGTCATGTCCCCTAATTCTCCATTGAAATTCCAGACTTTGCATATGATATGAGATAATTTTCAATTATTAGAATGGAATAGAATGGTTTTTTACACTGGAAACTGTTGGTATCTAAATATTAAAAATCTTATTTTGATCTCTTCAGGTATTCTCAAGAAGACCCCTTTTGTTATAATGATATTGCCATGGGAGATAAAAACAGAAACATCAATCTTAACAGAGTATTAAGTCTGAAATTTGATTATGATCACTTAAATCTCAATATGTTTAATTATTTTTAGTGTTCATTATTCTATGAGAATATCCATCTTGAATGCTTGTCTGGTGTGATTAGATGAAGTTGTTATATCATAAGGTTTAATTGATCATTCTGAATTTTATATTATAGCAACTAAGCTGTAAGTACTCTAGCAGCCACTGAATGGTCATCAAATATAATTTGGATTATTCAAATAATGAAAACATTTGTTACTCTTTTAAAAAATTGATTAAGAGGATTTTGAGCAATTACCTGCTTAAAACTTTGTCAGATTCCTGCAGAAAGTTGGATAATTGTGTGGCTTTTGAGGTATTGTTAGGCATAATTAGTACTTAATGATGGTATGGGAAATAATAAAAAAGAATATTGTCATAGGTTTTCTATAGTGTTCCAGCAATGTCTATGCACCCTGTTTTCAAGTTTACTTCCCACAGCCCATTTGACAGCTATTAATATAAATTTATCTGATTCCATTTTCCTTCTTATTTATTATTCCACTTTTTGGATCTATATTGCATTTCATATAAATATATGTTTATATTAGCCTTTATAGTGCATTTCAATCCCAACTGTGCATACAAGCAGCCTGGAAGCTTATTGCAGCAGGATGACAAGTAAGACTTCATTGACATATAAAACTTACTCCAAAAAAAGAAAAATCTGGGAAAAAAATTGTAGTGATAAGCTTTTGTTTTTAGCTTGTTACACAGCAAAATTAATTTTCTGCCCCAATGCTGAGACAACACAGTCAGTGCTAATGTACTGGTTTAGGCAAATGCCTCAGCTTAGTCCAAAGAGAGATTCATGTAGAAAAATCTGTCACTGACACACCTACTTATTTCACTGCATCTTCCGGACAGCAAATTAAGTTACTGAGGTAATGTTACAACAATGCAAAAATTGATATAGTTATGCAAAAATTTTAGTCACTTTTTAATTAAATACACGAATATTGAAAATATTTGTATAATGGTTAAAAAAGTGGATAATAATTTGCATTTTTCTGCATTACATAGCACTATTTTGGTAGCTAAGTGGCATAACTTGGGTGATTAAAACCCAAGTGTAGTGCTACTGCTTTGGGACTCAGTCCATGGTAGCCTGTCTGCCTTTTTTTTTTTCCCCCTCTAAAATGACTGCAGAATTCCTAGTAAGATTGCTAAGGCTGCACTATACTGCATGGCAAACACACCACATTATAGTGATTGCTAAGGAAATAGGTCTGTGGAAGAAAAAGCACAAGGAATTTCTTCATTGTATGATCGTTACCTACTGAGGCTTTTAAAAAATTGAGATTCCCATTGTAGTGAAGTCTATTTATACTTTATACTATTTATACTTTAGCAGTGTGTCTTATCAAGCTCTACTGTGCAACAACACTCTGTAATATATTAGCTTAGCTGATCAGTATATCTACAAATTCAGTCAATTCAAATCGATTAGTGATAGTGTATTTAGTCTCTTATGTATTGTCTTCGAACTATTTTTCCAAAGAATAATTTTTAACACATTTCTTCCCAGTCTGACTATACTGCAACTTATTCAGACTATAGTTTGATTAGGAGATATTCATAAAACTAGTATCTATGAAGCTTCTGCACCTGATGATGTTAGCAGTGCCTGAATTTAGAACAACTCTATTGACAAATTCTTTTGCATTTTCATCTATTTCTGAGGAATTCAGCTCTCACATTAATTTCCTGTATCAAAACCTATCTAGGATATACCAGTATTCAAATAAAAATTCTAATTTCTTAGCTATCTTCAGTTGTTTACTTCCATCCTGAGACCTTTTTTGTCTATCCATTAGAATCTGTACTGTAGCAGTGAGATTTTCTACTGGTTTCAATGATCCTGCCTTGTTAGTCAGAGGTCTTTACCATCACCGTTAACTTTATTTTGAAGATTACTTTAAAAAAAAGAACACCCTCCGTTTGCTTTGCATGGATTTGCAGAATTTATATTGTTAGGGTTTAATGACTTCTGGATGTTTGTATTTGAGAAAAATTAATTAAATGGATAATGACCAGATCTTAGTTATTGGTCTCTGCTTTTCAAGTTACTTTCTTTTCCCTTTAGACATTGCATAAGAATGATTGCACTAATAGGGCTACCCCAAACTCTACAACCCTATTAACAAACAAAAATACATAGGACCTGAGAACTGAGAACATGGCTATAAATTGGGCATTAAACCATATGTCCACATAAATCAGCTGTGAGTACTGACGTGACAAACTAGTCCAATATAGGACTTACTTACACACAAGACAATGTAAACCAAACCAAAGGCAGTCACTTATTTTACCTACATTAACTTCCTTTCTCCCCCTATTATATAGTTTTATTTCATATGACCTGGGAACCAAGTAGGTGTTTTTTAAGCTTGTAATCTTACCTTTATATTTGACATTGGGTTTAGTCCATTTAATTTTTATGTCCAACTTACTGATACTACTTATTTATCTATGCTACTTAACTGTGAATTAATATAGCTATGGCTAACAAAGTGTTTGAAAAGAAAAAAAATCATATGTATAAGCATGATTTCTCAAGTTTTCTGTGCAAAATTTATTGCCATTTATTCTTCTGGTCAGTGTGAAAACAGAACAGCATTCCTAGTGAATCTAGGAACTCTCTCAAACACAAAACTCTTAGAAGTATCAATGAAAAATCTTATTAAGTAAATGTATAAAGATACATATGTAGAATGCATATCAATACTATAACTTACAGACAGATAAACCAAGATGTGTTAACCTCCTCGGTATACTTTTTCAAGGACAGTTTACAAATCCAATGATCACATTTCATCTAGTAAAAACTGTATTATAAAAAGCTGTTTCTTTCAAATTCAGTTTGCAACACACTGGAAGACACAGTTCATCTTTCACTGATAAATTGAATAGAAAAGACTAAGAACTGGACAATGATCCTGTGAAATACACTCTGACTTGCTGTATGATACTGTATGGTACTGTATGATACTGGATTTTGTATAATGTAATTCTTGAGGTTTGCAGAGATAATAAAACATAGTGCTAGCAACTGTTTTGCTGTTAGTTACTTCACTTAAGTTCAGTTTACTTCCCACAAATTTGTCTTTGGTTTACACTTTTTATTACTTTCAAAGAAAATAAAAAATCAACCAGAACTATCATTGCCATAGTCTACTGTTGTTATTTATCTGAGCCTCTGTGATAGCTTTTCCTTTCCCATAATTTTCAGAAGAGATTAATCTAGCCTGAAAAAAGTTCTTGAGCCAGTATGCTGGACGGTTTAAATTTAAAGCATTGCTGTGGCAGATTGGTAGCATACTAAATAACCTCAGTAAACATGATCCCCATTTTTTATGGGGGGAAGTCTAATTTTGAGCTAAGAATGCAAGATTTAGCTGTTTTCTTAATGGCTTCTGCTTTTGAAAGGGTTTATTAGGAACAATTTTTGTTTGCTATAAAAATTTGAAATATTGTTATTATTAATATATATTCAAAATATTATTGTCTTATCTTCAATTCATTGTATATTCATGTCTGTATGTTAGGATTTTATATTTGCAACCGCTGCCACAATATCTGCAGTATGTTCAGACCTTAATATATTTTGAAAATATTTTATCGATATCCATAAAAACTACAGATATGCCTACAAAGTAGATCCACAAAATATAAGAAGGATTCTGGGATCTTTGGAAAAGAATTTGGAATTGTTTCTTTGTTGTTTCAACTATTAAAGAGCACTATTAAAGTAGAAAAATGCACTAATACAATATAAACAATGCTATCATGTTTCACAGTGGCAATTCTGATGTGCACATCAGTTACACAGAAAAGAGAATGTAAAATGGCATACCTTACAATATTTTATGCTTTCTAAATACGCACATGACATATATTACCTTATAATAATAAGCATGAACTTTAATGTTAATTTTCCTTCTTAAATTTATCTAGACTCTCAATAATATGGGCTCTGTTAACAGGAAATTAAAAACATTTAAAACTATATGTTTTCAGCATTACAGGGCATTTGAATATAAATTTTCAAGATAAATTTAGCATTGAAACAAAAGAAGTTTCAGCTAAAGAACATAAAATCTATTATGCCAAAGAGAAAAAGAACCATACTCTGTCATTTAAAGTAGGGTTAGTCATGGTTTTAATTAGAAAATAATCCTTTACCAACTCATTCAGTTGCCAAGTAAGAATAACACATTTTACTGTAAGAAATTTCACTTGAACTTAGGCAAATGACCATTGGGTTTACCCACATTACAGAAGCTTTTTTATATTTTAAATTTCAATGACAATTTTATCTGTTACTTTTCTAACCAAACAAAATAAAGCCTTGGGTATTGCAGTACATTTTAATATTTTCCATCCAGATTTCACCAAAACTACTCCTTCCTTCCAGGGACTTATTCTATCTTGCTGAAAAGAATACAGTCTGGAAAAAGGTTTTCTTGAAAGAGCAAATAAATGCTTAGTAAAGCAACCAGAACTACATGGGGAAGGGCTTCTAAATTGAATGTCTTAAGTCAGTGTTTGATCAACAGTTAGCCCCTTTGAAGTGCCATAATTTTATATACCTAAGTAGATTTGTTATGGGTACCAAATTCAGAAAGATCTGTTGAATTATCTGATTGGTATGAGTGTACTCAGTTATCATAACACTAACTTTGTATTCAATATCTGAAGAAAACTTCTGTTTGGGCTGGCATGGCATTTTGCACAGAAATCCAAACGACTATTGCTAGATAAATTATCATACGTAAATGAATATACCACAAAGAAGCAAATGAATAATTTCAATATTTACGTTTCTGTTGAATTTGTTGGCAACATATGATCTCAAAAAAAATCAGCAAAGGTCATATGGATTTATTGACTGAAAGTCATCTGAAGACTTCTTTCCAACTGTAAAATGCCATTTTCAGTGACACCATCAATGTAACTGTTGTGTTCAATGACTCATTTCACCGATACCCATGTCAGATGTCACAAGCAACTGTAACCTCCTCCTAGAGTAGGGTTTATTTCAACTTTTTGAGAGTAATATTGTCTAATCAACTCAACTTGCTTAATAGTCTTGAGTGATACATCTGCACTAAACATTTTGCTCATATATGTTTTGATATATTAATATAGTATTAAAAAGTTATGCAAGCAGACTTCTGTTGATTTAATTTTTGCAAATGTATTTGTGTTCTTCACTCCACCTCAGTTTGCGTAAGTCATGCCAACCTCCACCTTTATCCTAGAAAACTAATGGTGTCATAGTATGGCCTTGAGCATTGACACAGCACTGTTAAGCATGCAGATAGCACAGTCCCTGGTATGATTTTGTCCAGGGCTTATTTGCCTACATAATGCTCATCCATGATTCAGGGTAAGCAACTACTGCCACCCTATTTTGTACATTGAATCATTTAGCTGTGCAGAAATGATCTCTTCCACACTACTGTGCATTGGGCTTAGAGAATGACTCCCCACCCTGTTTTGCTTTTAAGTATAGATAGAGTTCACACAAACATCTATTAGTCACACTGTAGATTATCAGTTCTGAAAATTATGTGCTAGTCTTGAGTTTTGACTTATTTGGAATAATATTGATTTTCATAAGGGCAGGATTTTAACTTTTCTGTGGTAGCCCAATCTGTTTGTTCCTTGAAATTTACAATAATATCCTGGCTATCTTGTTTCATGGTTCACTCTTGAAATAGAGAGGACAACACCTTCACAGTGTTTGGTATCAGCCAGCAGATGGTGCAGTATTCCCTTCCATTTCTGAGGCTCTGTCAATGTCTGGAATTGTTTCATTTAGTATCTGATTCACCTATCTGCAGTTTACCTTTGGGGACATTTCAGCATTGCTAGCACATTGTCTCAGGTATTTCATTCCACCGGACCAACTGAAAAGTGTGAAGTAACTTCAGAGCCATCTTCCAGGACTCTTGGAGGCCATGGGACAAAGGATTTCTGGTGGTTGACCTCTTCTTCTTAGACAGTCCTCTGCTCCAAAACTGCTGTTGGTCCATGCTTCTTCTCAGATACATGTACAGAATTTTTTGGTTTTCCCCTGTGTTATTCCTGAAGTTAGTGAAGATTCACACATTGTGGCCCTGCTTTCTCCAACTTGTTTCAGGAAGATTTGATTGCAGAACTTCTTTGTTGGTAAGATGCAAGAGTTCCTGGCCTATATATACAGCATTCATGGTAACTGTCCCAATACATTCTAGTATCTTTCTGGATTCTGGATGGTTATCTGGAAATGTTCAGACATTGCCTTTTCCTGGGGAGGAATGTCATTTTCATACATGGGAAATTGAACCAAACAAGCCTATTGGGCCGGTGGAACAGATTCCCAAACAGATGTACCACTAAATCACTTTAAAAGTTGGTGAATAGCTTTCAAGAGTTGTCAGTCAAAAGACAATCAGTTATGCAATTACTTTGTAAACATATGCCACAGACCTCTTACAGCTTCTTGACACTTTCTGAAAATCCCTTGGTCTTAAACCTCAGTAAGGGTCTAATCAAAGTTTCCCCCTTTAAGAGATCCTGTTAACCAGTAACAGAGCTTAAGCTAGTTCCTGCGGCTCTGAAGAAGCCACAAGGTCGGTCAGACATGTTTTATGTATGCTTGACTTTACCTTGCTGGAAATCTGTTTTTTTCTAGTGTCTATAATCTATTCCAGGAAAGTGAAGAATTCAGGTGTTAAAGAGGCATACACATCTTAAAATATTCTAGTTACTGGAGTAATCTTACCCGCCCTCATGAAAAACAAGTGTTTTTATACATTTTGCCATATATAATAACCTAAATAGTATTAAATATTACTGTGATGCCTTTTTACATGAAATACCATTAAAATACTGAGCAAAATGTGCTGGGTGCAAACTTTTCTTGAACTTAGTTGAAATTTAGTTTGTTACTTAATTATATTATCTCTAGAGATATACAATTAGAAGTCCTGAGTAATTGGGTCACCTTTATACATATTTGTTCTTTAATTAAGCTTAATCAGTATGAAAATAAAGTTCCGTTAGGAGCCCTACGCAAGGGCTTCTAGGAAGTGGAGGAATGCCCAGTAGTTTGTGCATCTTTCTTACATTTGTGACTTGGATTTTTAAAATGGAATAGTTTAAGCCTGCAAGAGATTGACTAGATGTCAGTGTTTTGATTTTTAAACTGATATTGTTGTGTTGATTTCCTTTTAGAAGTTCAGCAAATGTGCTGACAGTAATGACTTGCTTTGCCATATTGTATGTAACACAATTTGCTGTGACAAATTATTCCCTCATCTGAATCCATACTATAAATCATTTAGATTTTACTATATGCATTTAAAATATTGTAGATGTCAGCTTCTGTGTGTCCATTGGATTAATTGTGGAAGGGGGTATAACCAAAAGTAGCAAACTTAAATTCATCTAAAATTAGGTGAAGTTGCCCAACAGCCTTCTGTGAGGAGTACTCCTCTTTGTGACAGCTCAGATAATTCTGTTCAGTTAGCAAAAACTTTTATTTAGCTCCAGTCAAGAACTCATAAGTAGGCCAATGTGGCATGTTGCAGTGCCGGGGAAGATTATGGAGCG